>NC_092775.1:19919632-20213724 GCF_047496795.1 Chiloscyllium punctatum
CAGATATTCAGTACATTCTATAAAATATGCTTCATTATTAACACTGGAATTCAGGTACCACTGCTTTTATTCATTTACACTTAGAATCATAGAATTGTTACAGCAGAGAAGAAGGCCAGTTAATTTGTGTCTTTACTGTCTCTTCCAACAATCAGTTCACATAATGCCTGACCTCTCCCCTTATTTTCTGCACGCCCCTTCTCCAGGTATTTAGAATATTCTGAACATGTATAAACATTTACAGCACAGAAAGAGGTTACTCTGCCCATCACATCTGTGACTACTTGAAATATAGTTTTAAACTTTTAAAAAATTATTGTTACAGTAACAGTGATGTTAACTGATGAATAATGCAGCCATCTATTTCCTTATTGTTAATGACATTTAGAAACTCATTCCTCTTACTTGTTATCATAAATATGATTTTTAAAAACAGGAGTGTGGCATCAATCAGAGGCAGATGTGTTTGCTGAAACTGCCACTAAATTAGGTGTGCCAGCTGACAAGATCATACTGGAGAAAAAAGCCACTAATACGGGCGAGAATATAAGGTTTGCATATCAAACTCTGAAGGACAACAACATTCCAGGTACAGAACAGCCTGACCATTTATTATTCAGTACATATTTCTTGTGGAAATTGAGTGATACAATGATTCAGTGCTATCCTTTCAAAGGCCAGGAATTCCAGATCAAATGTAGACAGACTGTTGAGATGATGTCTCCTCATTCTGATGACTCTAAGGACTCTATATGGAATGAACTGGTGCAGTCTCTTCCGTCTCGGAATTAAACAAAGTTCAAATTGTCAAGCTGGTAGGATTTGAACTCACATCTCTTTGGATGATTGGATGAATAGTCCAGCAGCTTCGTCTAGTAACCTCACCCATGACACTGCTGAACCTGGAGAAAGTCAACCATATTTTGACCTAAATTATTACCAAATGTGGTTTTGTAAGGGGAAATGGATTGTAAGGGAAGAGTAGTTCAGGCCATTGGTGAGACACACCTGGATAACATGTAGTTATTTAAAGAGTCATAGAGATGTACAGCATGGAAACAGACCCTTTGGTCCAACTTGTCCACGCCGACCAGATGTCATAACCTAATCCAGTTCCATTTGCCAGCACTTGGCCCATATCCCGCTAAACCTTTCCTATTCATGTACCCATCCAAATGCCTTTTAGATGCTATAATTGTACCAGCCTCCACCAATTCCTCTGGCAGCTCATTCTATACACACACCACCCTCTATGTGAAAAAGTTGCCCCTTAGGTCTCTTTTATATCTTTCCCCTGTCACCCTAAACCTATGCCCTCTCATTCTGGACTCCCCCACCCCAGGAAAAAGACCTTGTCTATTTACCCTATCCATGCCCCTCATGATCTTATAAACTTCTATAAGGTCACCTCTCAGCCTCAGATGTTCCAGGGAAAACAGCCCCAGCCTGTTCAGCCTCCCCCTGTAGCTCAAATCCTCCAACCCTGGCAACATCCTTGTAAATCATTTCTGAGCCCTTTCAAGTTTCACAACACCCTTCCAATAGGAAGGAGACCAGAATCGCATGCAATATTCCAACGGTGACCTAACCAATATCCTGTACAGCTGCAACATGACCTCCCAACTCCTATAACTCAATGCTCTGACCAATAAAGGAAAGCATAGCAAAGGCCTTCTTCACTATCCTATCTACCTGCGACTCTACTTTCAAAGAACTATGAACCTGCACTCTCTTTATTCAGCAACATTTGCCTGCACCTTACCATTAAGTGTACAAGTCTTGCTCTGATTTGCTTTTCCAAAATTCAGCACCCCCCATTTATCTAAATTAAACTCCATTTGCCACTCCTCAGCCCATTGGTCCATCTGATCAAGATCCAGTTGTACTCTGAGGTAACATTCTTCGCTGTCCACTACACCTCCAATTTTGGTGTCATCTGCAAACTTACTAACTATACCTCCGATATTCACATCCAAATCGTTTATAAGTGACGCAAAGCAGTGGACCCAGCACCGATCCTTGTGGCACTCCACTGGTCACAGGTCTCCAGTCTGAAAAACAACCCTCCACCACCCTCTGTCTTCTACCATCGAGCCAGTTCAAGAGGGACACACTGTCATAAGGAACAAGTCAGGGAAGGTTCAATAAGTTGGTTTCTGGGAACAAGTGGTTGATAGATGAAGAAAGTTGAACACATTGGACCTTCACTCAATGGGGTTTAGTAGAATAAGAGGTAATCTTATTGAAATAAATAGCATTTGAGGAGGCTTGACAGTGTAAATGCCGAGAGGATGTTTTCCTCTTGGGGGGAAAATAGAACGAGGGGAACATTTTGAGAATAAGGGGTTTATTCTCATTTAAGATGGAGGAGAAGAGGACTTAATCTTCAATCCTCTTTCACAGAAAGTTGTGGATTCTAAATCATAGAATCATAGAGTTTTACAGTACAGAAGGAGGCCATTTGACACATCCAATCTGTTCTGGCTCTTGAAATAGCTACTGATCTTGTCCCATTCTCCATCTCCTTAGCCCTCTAAATTCATCACTTCTAAATATATGTCTAGCTCTCATTTGAAACCTCATGGTTGAATGTATTCAATGTTGAGTTAGATGTTTTGATCATCAAGCGATTCAGGCCAACAGGAGAGCAGAGTTGAAGGCTTGGTCAGGTTATCCATAACAACATAAGAAGTAGAAACAAGTGTAAACTATTTGGCCCCTCAAGCCTGTTCCATCACTCAATAAGATTGTGGCTGATTTTACTTAATAATGGAACAGGGTTGAAGTGTCTAATATCATATTTGAGATCCAAGTAAATGAATAATATGTCCAAAATTACTCCAAGGTTGCCTGGTATAAGATATTACAGAGGTGAAATAGAAAAAGAATCTGCTGAGATGAAGTTTTAGGCCACGTTTTCTCTGTCAGCTGTCAGAATCAGAATTGTAAATCCTTTCATTGAAGAATTTGTTTACAGTTCCGTATCTGGAGCACTTAAAAATGAAATTATCCCTAATTGCTGAAGAAAAAAAGTAGGAGCTCAGTTTTGTTGAAACAAAGGCAAACTACTGCAGAGGCTGGAAATCTGGAACAAAAAGAGATAATACTGGAAATAACGAGCAGGTCAGGCAGCATCTGCGGAGAGAGCAATCAAGTTAACATTTCGCATTGACCACCCTTTCAAGGGAAAATAGAAAGTAACTTACTGAAAAAACTGTGAAGAGCTTCTCCATTTGCTTATGGTCCCTATCTTTGAATCTTAATTTCAATGATTGTTGAAATTTGGAATCCTTTTGTGGACAGGATTTGAAGTGTTGTCAAGTGGACTTGAATGAGTGCAGTGAAAAGTTTGAAATGTCACCTCTCAGCGCCATCTTAGGTACAGGGTACCTAGGTACAGATAGTGTTGTTACAGGGTGAAAAATATTGATTGCATGGGAATAGTTGAAAAATTCCAGAATGATAGTAAGTGACTCTAAATACTTAAGTTCCGGTCTGTGCCCACCAGGCCCAGAGAATGAAGCCACGGTGTCTCCGTGTGCCAGTCTCCATCCAGGACTCGCTCTGCCACCACTCTGGGATCTGGCCCGTTCAGTCTGCTCCACCGTGGGACTCCCCCGTTCACTCCGCTCCACCGTGGGACTCCCCCGTTCACTCCGCTCCACCGTAGGACTCCCCCGTTCACTCCGCTCCACCGTGGGACTCCTCTGTTCTCTCCGCTCCACCATGGGACTCCCCCGTTCACTCCGCTCCACCGTAGGACTCCCCCGTTCACTCCGCTCCACCGTGGGACTCCTCTGTTCTCTCCGCTCCACCATAGGACTCCCCCGTTCACTCCGCTCCACCGTGGGACTCCTCTGTTCTCTCCGCTCCACCATGGGACTCCCCCGTTCACTCCGCTCCACCATGGGACTCCCCCGTTCACTCCGCTCCACCGTGAGACTCCCCCGTTCACTCCGCTCCACCGTAGGACTCCCCCGTTCACTCCGCTCCACCGTGGGACTCCTCTGTTCTCTCCGCTCCACCATGGGACTCCCCCGTTCACTCCGCTCCACCGTGGGCCTCCCCCATTCACTCCGCTCCACCGTGGGACTCCCCCGTTCACTCCGCTCCACCGTGGGACTCCCCCGTTCACTCCGCTCCACCATAGGACTCCCCCGTTCACTCCGCTCCACCGTGGGACTCCTCTGTTCTCTCCGCTCCACCGTGGGACTCCTCCGTTCACTCCGCTCCACCATGGGACTCCCCCGTTCACTCCGCTCCACCGTGAGACTCCCCCGTTCACTCAACTCCACAGTGGGACTCCCCCGTTCACTCCGTTCCACAGTGGGACTCCTCTGTTCACTCCGCTCCACTGTGGGACTCACCCGTACACTCTGCTCTGCCGTGGGACTCGGCCTGTTCACTTCGCTCTGCCGTGGGACCCACCCGTTCACTCTGCTCCACCATGGGACTCAGCCCATTCACCCCACTCCGCCATGGGGCTCAACTCATTTACTCTGCTCCGCCGCAAGAATCAACCCTGCGCTTGCTTCGCTCCTCGATTCAGTCTGCAGGGGGGGGGGGGGGCGGGGGAGGAGAAATGAAAATCTCTGAAGAGCAGAAATAAAGAAAGAAATGGGAAAGGGATTGGCGCACAGAGGAGCTCCAACTGGAGCATCCGACTGTGCTGCCATCTTGCCAGAAGTTCTCAGTTCTTGACCAACTTTCAAGATTAAGTTGTTGTTGGCTTGGTAGCATGTTAGGGAAAGTGGTTGCAAAATTCAAGCCTCAGTTGGTGTGAGGAAGGGATTGTAATAACACAGGGAAAAACCTCATTTAAAAATGCAGCATTTGGACTGTACTGGCAATTAAAAATTGTAATGCACTAATTTGATGAAAGACATAATTCTAAGTACAATTCCTAATTTTCGTGAGAGAATTGTGATTTTCTTTCCATTTGCTTTACTCTTTTAAACTTTGTTCCTCAAAATGCAACACACTACCGAGTGGGAACATTCTGCGAAAACAACCCCTGCTGCATCAGGAAGTTAACCTTCCTTTTTCTCTATCTAGAACACCCTGTGCCTGCTCTGAGTGAGATTATCAATTAGCACTCAATTAGAGTTTTGTATTCAGCCCCATGCCCTGGGGCTGCTGAGAGCGAAGGAGTGTGTGGACAAGGTCAGCAATGTTCTCATGGATTTTCTTGTGGACTAAAACAACACTTTACATTTTTCAGAAGTATGTGTCCCATTAAATTAGCAGGAAGTGGAGGGAGGTGGGGGGGGCGGGAGCAGTGGAATTTCGGCGCCTGGTTATCCACTTTTTTCTTAATTCCTCTCCATGTCCAGGTGGCCCTGAGAAAGAAATGTGAGGTGATGAATGTTGACCACACAGGTGCTGCTGGGAACAGAGTCTCTTCTAAGCTTTGGTGGCAACATCATGATTCAATTGGGAAAGTTCCATTTGCTTGGAATGCATTTTCTTTTAATTTGATTGGAACATATATTTATTTCCAATATTAATGGTGCCCTAAAAGGAGCCTGTGTTATGATGATACTGTAGACCTTTTAAGTAATTATTTGGAGAGCACTCACACAAACCCACTTCATAAAGTTTGTTGCACAGTTGGAACAAGTTCAGAAATAAAAAAACTAGCGTCTAATGCAATAACCCACCTAGTTTGCAAGCTCTCAGCATTGCTTAATTAATGGATCCATTCCTCATTCCCAGTGGAAGGATAAACAGAACAAGAACAAAGGCTGACAGCAAAAACCTCACCTAGACAACAACAAGGAGAAAGTGAGGACTGCAGATGCTGGAGATCAGAGCTGAAAATGTATTGCTGGAAAAGTGCAGCAGGTCAGGCAGCATCCAAGGAGCAGGAGAATCGACGTTTCGGGCATGAAGAAAAATGAAGAAGGGCTTTTCCTGAAGAAGGGCTCATGCCCGAAACGTCGATTCTCCTGCTCCTTAGATGCTGCCTGACCTGCTGCGCTTTTCCAGCTACACATTTTCAGCTCTAGACAACAACAAGGACTTGGTTAACCAGAATCCCTACTACAATTCCATTCATTGTTGCTTCGTCCTTTGTTGCTACAATTGGGAAGTTTTGAAGACCACTATGGTCACCTACATCATGAGCTGTGGTACTTAGCCATTGCCAACAAATAAATTATCCACCCATTGTTGGATGCAATACTCTAGTTGGGGCTTAACCAGAGCTTTGTATTTGGGTTCAGTGTAGGTTCGCTGCTTTTGTACTCAATACCTCTATTTATGAAGCCCAAGATCCGTTGATGTTATTACAGCATAAGTCAGATCCCAGACTGAAATCTGATTTGATAGATCATATTTTCCATTCTTTGGTTTTGCTGAGGTAGTCACTCACTTAAACAGAGAACACAATGTTGCTGATTTGAACTTAACAATGAAATAGAAGTTTATTGTGCAAAAGATATGAAAATAAAATAGAGTAAACCAGACTATTTACCTGTGACATGCTTAATGATTTTGAAACATGTTTCATAATATCATCGTAGAGTCATAGAGTTATAGAGCACAGAAACAGACCCTTCAGTTCAACCAATCCATGCCAACAATAATACCAAACTAAACTAGTCCCTTCAGCCGGGTCCTGGCCTGTATCCCTCCAAAAAGTTTCCTATTCATGTACCTATCTAAATACAACATTCACAACTTCCTCAGGAAGTTCATTCAACACGCGAACCATCCCCTGTGTAAAAAAATTGCCTCTCGTCTTTTTTTAATCTCTCTCCTCTCACCTTAAGAATGTGCCCCTTAGTCATGAAATCCTCCATCCTAGGGTCCTAGGGAAAAGACAACTATCATTAATGCTATACCTCATTATTTTATAAACTTTTATCAACTCGCCTCTCAACCTTCTATGCTCCAGTGTAATCCCATTAATCCCAAAAGCTCCTTCTACAGTAATCACACCAAAGACAATTCTCTTCTTTATCATGCCTGTAGGGCTTATTTTAATTGTGGCTTTAAATCCCAGTCTTGCAATTCTGTTTCTTACTGGAGTCTTATTGCAAATGATCTTCGACCGTCTCAGCTTCAAACATCCATTTTAGGGTATAGTCTGGAACTTTTACTAAACTCCATACATTGATTAAAACCTGTTTTTTTAACAATTCGAGGTAACTCCCCTTTTCAGGAACAATTGCATTACATTTTCAGCTTCAGTCAAGACTTCTGCAGAAAGGCCCAAAATGAAATCAAATTATGGTGTTTCCTCTGATCAAAAGAAAAGAATAATAATCCCTAACTTCTGAACTGGAACCTGATGCACAACTATTTACTTCCCCACTCATAAATTCTCCCAATGTGAGCGAAGAAAACATTACTTTCCACCAAGACTTTCTCACACCCTGTTTTTCAAAAGAAATGACCAATGCTACAGAAATACTTACAAGTTAATCATTAAACCTCCTCAAACATCTGATACTTTTGACTGCGGTTCTGCTGCCCTTAGTTAAAAATCACACAACACCAGGTTATAGTCCTACGGGTTTAATTGGAAACACTAGCTTTCGGAGCGCCACTCCTTCATCAGGTGGTTGGACCATAACCTGGTGTTGTGTGATTTTTAACTTTGTACACTCCAGTCCAGCACCAGCATCTCCAAATCATTTGCTGCCCTTGATTACCAGCTTCAGTACTTGTGTTCACTCTTGCTTCAGTGGAAGTATTTGGGTCCTTTTGTCAAAAGGCTATGTAATTGCAGTTTGTTGTATGGAAATGTTTTGTCAATTTTCTGTTTAATTCCAGCAAAGAGGATTATTCTAGTTCAACAGCCTTTTATGGAACGTCGGGTTTATGCTACCTACCTTAGACAGTGGCCAGAAGACAAAGAAAATGTACAGGCCGTAGTCACTTCACCAATGATGGAAATGGATGAATACCCAAACAGTCACGTGGGTAATATGGACAACTTGATTGGGTACATGTTAGGTAGG
The DNA here is from genome assembly GCF_047496795.1 of Chiloscyllium punctatum. Taxonomy (NCBI): domain Eukaryota; kingdom Metazoa; phylum Chordata; class Chondrichthyes; order Orectolobiformes; family Hemiscylliidae; genus Chiloscyllium; species Chiloscyllium punctatum. The sequence goes on from NC_092775.1 coordinate 19,927,600, forward strand.
TTGGGATACCCAAAGAGTTGTACTGAAACTTCAGGCTAAAGTAACTTCTTGAAAAGTATTTCCTGTTATTCTATGATCATTATGTTAATTGCGTAAGTTTTGTTATATTCATATTTAACGTGAGCCAACAAGAACTTTCATGTGCAATGTGGCAAGATATCAAAGGTTTTCAACCAATGTGTGAGAGCAGACCTTTTTAGTTTCTGGGAACTGAATGTTGATCTCTGTCCCCATGAGAAAATGGAACTAATTGTACCTTTAAATCTTGATTAATAGATTTGCTCATAAAGCTGTGGATTAAAGAATTTATTTCATTTGTGAAAAAGACCTCTGATGGAATTTAATGACCCCTCAGAGGAGAGAATTCGGAGGCAGGGAGGCTATTGGTCGAGTGGGGGCAGTGCAGGCTAGTGATCCCCATTGCACCCACCCCGACTGCATTCTCATACAGTCTTCAGGTGGCTTTCCTGCCTGGAGGCCATTTGAGATGTTAAGTGACAGCTTGAGGAGCCCCATCCTGCCATCAGTAGCATTCAACAAGTGCCAGGTGGGGATGCCATCTGAGAAGTCACATAGAGAGCCCTCCTGGGTTTGGTGGTGGCCTTTCAGGGAAGGAGAGGTGGGGGAAGTATATCAGTCATTCATGTGCACTTTTTGACCAGTGAGGCACCCTGCATCAGGAAGGGGCATCCAAGTTGAGGAAACATCCTCCCCCACTCCTCTCTCCCCCATCCCCCTCCCTCTCTCCCAATGATCTCCTTCCTGTAGTTTCCATCTCGCCTATGTTCACCTCTATTTGGGTATATGTTGGTGATCCTCATGGCATGCACCACTGCTCTAGTTGCCACTCATGGCACTGGAAAGCTGCCAGCTTCTGATTGCCCATAGTTCTATATATACTTCTGCCCCAAGATCCTGATTAGCTCCTAATAGCAACAAGAGCCTGTCACTGGTTCTTCAACTGATAGGCAAGACCCCTGTCACCCACATTAAAGAAATTATCTTTTCCCAAATTATCTTCTATTATTTTGTTTTATGGTGATGATCACGTTTTACAATTTAATCATTTTTGTTTCAAGAGCTCTAACTTGTTCACAAGTCTGATGTGCAGCTTTGTATCAAATGCCTTTTGGAAGTCTATGTTAATTCACGTCAACTGCATTGACCTGTTCCACCCTGTCTGTCTGGATAGGTCTCAGTGGTATGCTCTTCAGAGGGGTGCTTTGGACCTAATTCCTTTGTCAGCCATTGTTGCATTGTCCTCCCTTAGTGTGTTTTTTCTTCATCAGGATGAATTTCTGCTGTGCATCTTAAATTACTCCCAGAACATCCTTCCTTTGCTGCTTCGCTGCTCAGCTCCCCTTCCAATCAACTCTGGCCAGCTACTGCCTCCTGGCTTTGTTGTTCCCTTAATTCAATTGTAACACCATAACATCTGATTCCAGTTTCTCCTGCAGGGTGAATTCTATCATATCTATCAGAATCCTAGGGGTTCCGTTACCTTAAGTTCAGAAATAAAGTCTACCTCATCACACATCACCAAATCCAGAATTGCCTGTTCCCTAGTGGGCTCTACCACAAGCAGCTCCAAATAAAATCTCATAGACATCCCATGAATTTTGTTTCATGGGATCCACTACCAATCTGATTTTATCCAGTCCCCCTGCATATTCAAGTCCACCATGATTATTATAATAGTGCCTTTCTTACATGGCTTTTCTGCCATTCATCCTGACTAATGCTAGGAGGTCCAATCAGGTTTTCTGTCCTTTGCAATTCCTCAACTGTACCCACATATGTGCTCCACTTTCTGATCCAATATCTCCTTTTGCTATCAATTTAATTTCATTTCTTACTGATGAGGCAATCCTGCCCCCTCTGTTCATCTACATCTCCTCTTAATAGGGTCCAAGTCTTTACCTCCCATCCTTGATTCCCTTGCAGCCACGTCTCTGTGAAGCCCATTACATCATACCGGTCGATTTTAGTCAATGCTACCAATGCTACCATTTTCTTCCTTTACTAAACATCTTGTATCTAAGAACATTTAGCACCTAGTTCTGTCCTGCTTTGAGACAGAAATTTGTTATACACACAGATAACTTAATTCAACTTGACAATCTGCACCTGCAACTGACACCAATCTCAGTATATTCAATTTATGCACAGTAACCTTGATTTGGACTTCATTGCTTTCTAACTTTACTCTGACCTGTTAACTCACTGTTCTGTATTCTGGTGCTATCTATCTCTCCCTGTATTCTGTGCTCCTTGGTGTTCCTCTCTGGTATCATCTTCTGGTTCCCAAACCTCTGCAAGTCAGAATAAAACTTCCCAGTAATACTAACAAAATGCCTCACAAGGAAGGTTTGATTTAGCACTGCTGCCTCACAGTTCAACTCCCGCCTCAGGTGACTGTCTGTGTCTGCGTGGGCTTCCTCCAGGTGCTCCGGTTTCCTCCCACAGTCCAAAGATATGCAGGTTAGGTGAATTGGCTATGCTAAATTGCCTGTAGTGTTAGGTGCATTAGCCAGGGGTGAATGGAGGAGAATGGGTCTGAGTGTGTTGCTGTTCTTAGGGTCGGTGTGGACCTGTTGGGCCAAAGGGCCTGTTTCCACACTGTAGTGAACCTAATCTAATCTAATCATTTAGCTGGCTGAAAAGAAGAAGGTATAAATAGACTGAGCCAGTGAGTGACAGAAAAATATCTGGTTGAGCTTAGATGGGAATTGTTAAGTCCTATTTAAGTGACAAATTAAGGAAAGATGTTTTATCTCAGCTTTCAGGAGGTGCTTAAAGCATTTAGCATCCAGTTAATTACCTACTGGCATGTGGGTAGACATGATGACTAATTTGTGCGCAGCAAGATTCTGCAAACAATAATGATTCATTCACCTGCTTTTGTTTCTACAGGTTAAGGGGAGAATGTTGGTAAAGCATTGAGTTAATTCCTTGCTTCTTTTTGAAAAACATTCTGGAATTGTTTGTCATGGAAGAGGCAGAATAGCTTCATCTTAATGCTGTATCTACTTTAGCTATACATTAGAACAGCATTATAGTTCAACTTTAAGTTTGTTAATACGTTTCTCTTCAGCTGTTCTGGAACGAATTCGAGATTACCCAAAGAAGGGTTTTCAAGTGGAGCAAGAAATCTTCCCTGAGGTTTATGATGCCCAACGGAAGCTACTGCAAGCTGGTTACCAACCAAAATAAACTGACTGAATACCAGAGAAAAAAAAGATGGGGTATCGCTTTAACTTTTATAATTGAAAGGACTTTGCAACTTTCCACCACTGTATTTTTGTTAAAATTGATTTTTTTACTGAAATAATAATCTTTAAAGGAAGATATGAGATTTTAAGTAAATGATCAAGAACTATTTAACTATATTAATCTAGATTTTTGTATTTGACTTAAAGGGATGGATTGCCTGGTTTCTGTATTTGTAGAGCATTGAGATGGAATCATTAGATTTATTGGTTAACCTAACATTTCACTTCTTTACTGGGCTTGTCCACCTCATTTGTACATGTGAGTGGAAATGGAAATTCTACTGCCATTATTTACAGCACTCAAACAAACTTGAATCTAAAGTGTTCACAACAAAAATTATCCCAGTACTAAACATAGAATTGGGTCTGTTGTTAAGTGTCTTCTCCAGCATCTGTCTGGCCAACGCCTTGAGAATTGTCTGAGCTGGAATGGCTTTTGCCTGAAACGTCGATTTCGAAGCTCCTTGGATGCTGCCTGAACTGCTGTGCTCTTACCGCACCATTAATCCTGAACCGGAATCTAGGCCAAACAAATATGGAAGCTACAGGGCCAGCATGAATTTGGTTTTTAGCTGGCACGTGACAAAATGAAAAACCTTTAAATTCTTTAAATGCAAAAGTTTAATTTGAACTTGGGTATAAGTGCCAACTTGCAAGTTTCTTTTCACAGCCTAGAATGTCCCAGATTAAGAAATTGTTTTGATACACCTGCTCAATCAGTGGCCTTATCTAGTGGCCAGATTGCTCCATAAAGCACAAATCATAATTGATCTATAAGAGTCAGTGGTGACCAGAAAACTCTTCAATATTTTCACTTTCATTAAGTTGAAAACTGAACTAATAGAGGCTGGTAATAAAGACTGAGCATGGAAGGTAGAAAAATATTTATGTTTTAAAAGAGATATTGAAGTTTATGGGAGATTATTCATAAATAATTGAAGAGAAAGGACTTTATTTTAAGGTGCGTTTATCATATTTAGTTTGCTACAATGGTAATATTGTAGTCATAAATTTACCCTTGGTACTTGAGTGACACTTTTAGCATTTTGTGAAATCACACTGCATCACCTGATTTCTTCTTAAAACAGGCTGACCCTGAGAGAGCCAGGCATTCTGAGTTTTAGGACAAGGTATCTGCTTCCTTAAGTTAGATGCTTCATCTATAGAATTCCTTTAAAGAAATGAAGTGTCAGACATAGTTAAGATTTCCTTCACACAATAATATGAAGTAGTTGAATTAATGCTTGTAACATTGCTCACACTTGCATCACTTAGTGTTTATTTATTTCCTTTTTTCTGCTGGAGACAGTGATTCTGACAAACAGACACACACAATGATGCCATCAGATCTATAGGAACCACTCCAAATTTAAGAAGGGCAATCCTCTGATTTGTTACTGGGGCATTTCACTTCACTGCCAACCATTTTTAAGTGATCGTGCCAACTGTCAAAATGACATTTTCTACACAAGGATGTGGAGTGTGTAGAAAGAAGAGTTGAATCAGCACAAATGTTATAACTATTATGTTCATAAGATTATTATTTTTAGAGACACTGTTTAAATTTAAGGTAAATACAAGTAGTCATGTGACCTGTTTTGAAGTTGGCCTGACTATATTCCTGGCTTGTTTGATCGTTAGAGATCAAAGGGAGGCTTGGGTTGTTTTACTGAAAGAAAGGTGAAAGGAAACAAATGACAGCTTATAAACAATGGCAGTTGTCTCTGAATAGACCATGAGTTGACTTTGAATCTCCCAAAGTTCCAAAAAAGTATTATTTTTGAGGACTGTAAATATCTGTATTGTAAATCTGAGGTAGGTGAATTTTTGTTAAGCAAATGTATGAAGGGATATCGGCCAAAGGCAGGTATATGGTGTTAGGCCACAGGTCAGCCATGATCTCACTGAATGGTGGAACAGGCTCGAGGGGCTGAATAGTCTACTCCTGTTCCTACGTTCCTATCTTCCTAAATAGCTAATTTACTTCTAAGATGAAGTGGAGTTGGTCCCAGAGATCTAATTAGCAATTTTACCCCAATGCAAGGCTAATGTGTTTCACATTTTTAAGTGGTCCCATTCTCCCTTACAATAGCTTATGGACTTGAGAATTTTTATAAACAACTAATTTGCACAAAAATGGGATTTGTTACAATCAGAAACTAGTCATTTATTGAAATAAACCTCCTGATGCTCTGATACAAAATGCCTAAGCTGGTCTAAACCTCAATCAGTTTGTCTGATTGAACTTACTCTGTTATTAACTTCACTTCCCACCCAAAGCACACACTGTCACCCCGACTTATTTTAAAAAATTGACTGAAAAACCATAGGTTAAACCTTATATTTCTTCCCCAGACTTTACTCAATTCAAATGCAAACCTCCTGGATTTGGTTAGTATCCTCAAATTACATTATCTTCTCAGCTCCAATACCCCTTAGCTTTGTCTGATAACCTCCATGCACTTGGTCCTTCAAGTGAGAACTGTAGGTCTGTGAGTTAAATTGATCATTTCTGAACATCCTTCCAACTGCAGACCTCCCAACCAAGGTCACTGTGATTTGGCTAGGACACTTACAATCCCCAGTATGGCTGGTCAGTTCTGCCTGAGTAAGGCTGACCAATTCTAATCCTTCTTCGCCTGCATTTTGACCTAACTTTATCTCCTTTTGCGATGATTCATATTAAACGACCGCATCAAACATTTTCATGTTGTTCAGGATGTCTGATAGCTAATGCTACTTAGTGTATTTCACTCCGAATCGAAAGAATATAATCAGTGAAACAATCCAGCTCTCTTCCATGGAAGACCCAGGTCAGGCATCATAATCTGTTCACAACAGTCTAAATATCTCTCCTGCTATCTGGAGCTGACATGGCAACAGCACTTGGCTCCAAATGTTTGAACGATCCATTGGCCTTCCCAATGAGAACGCATCATAGTAACAATAGCCAGAGTGTCATGGAGATCTACAGCATAGAAACAGACCTTTGGTCTAACTCTTCCATGCCGACCAGATATCCTAAATAAATCTGATCCCATTTAGAGTCAGAGTCATAGAGATGTGCAGCATGGAAACAGACCCTTCGGTCCAACTCATCCATGCCAACCAGATATCCCAATCTAATCTAGCACCACCTGCCAGCACCCAGTCCATATCCCTCTAAACCCTTCCTATTCATATACCCATCCAGATGCCTTTTAAGTGTTGCAATTGTACTAGCCTCCACCACTTCTTCTGGTAGCCCATTCCACATACGCATCACTATTTGCATGAAAAAGTTGCCCTTTAGGTCTCTTTTAAACCTTTCCCCTCTCATCCTAACCCTATGCCCTCTAGTTCTGGATTTACCCATCCTATTTATCCTATCCATTTATGTCTATTTATCCTATCCATGCCCCTCATGATTTTATAAATGTCTATAAGGTCACCCCTCAGCCTCCGACATCCAGGGAAAACAGCCTCAGCCTATTCAACCTCTCCCTATAGCTCAACTCCTCTAATCCTGGCAACATCCTTGGAAATCATTTCTGAACCTTTTCAAGTTTCATAACATCTTTCCGATAGGAAGGAGACCAGAATTGCATGCAATGTTCCAAAAGTGGCCTAACCAATGTTCTCTACAGCCACAATATGACTTCCCAGCTCCTGTGCTCAATACTCTGATCAATACAGGAAAGCATACCAAACGCCTTCTTCACTATCCTATCGATCCGTGACCCTACTTTCAAGAAGTTATGAACCTGCACTCCAAGATCTCTTTGTTCAGCAACACTGCCTAGGACCTTACCATTAAGTGTAAAATAACATCCTGCTAAGATTTGCTTTCCCAAATGTAGCACCTCACATTTATCTAAATTAAACTCCATCTGCCACTCTACAGCCCATTGGCCCATCTAATCAAGATCCCATTGTAATCCGAAGTAACCTTCTTCATTGTCCACTACACCTTCAATTTTAGTGTCATCTGCAAACTTACTAACTATACCTCTTACACTCACATCAAAATCATTTATTGTTTCATATTCCTCTAATCCCTTCCTAATCATGTACCCATCCAGTTGCCTTTTAAGTGTTGTATTCCATACACGCACCACCCTTTACATGAAAAAATTGCCCCTCAGGTCCCTTTTAAATATTTCCCCTCTCACCTTAAACCTATGCCATTTAGTTTTGGACTCTTCCACCCGAGGAAGAGACCTTGTCTATTTATCCTATCGATGCCCCTCATGCCCCTTTATAAACTTCTATAAGGTCACCCCCTAGCCTCTGACAATCCCAGGAAAACAACCCCATCCTATTCAGCCTCTCCCTATATCTCAAACCCTCCAACTCTGGTAACATCCTTGTAAATCTTGTCTGCACCCTTTCAAGTTTCACACATTCTTCCAATAGGAGGGAGACCAGAATTGCACACAGTATTCTAAAAGTGACCTAACCAGTGTCCTATACAGCTGTAACATTACCTTTCAACTCCTAGGCTCAATGCTCTGACCAATAAAGGAAAGCATACCAAATGCCTTCTTTACTATCCTCTCAACCTGCGACTCCACTTTCAAGGAGCTGTGAACCTGCACTCCAAGGTCTCTTTGTTCAGCAACACTCCCTAGGGCTTTACCATTTGCTCAATCTTTCCCTCAGAAAATGTTAGAATTTCTTTTATTGAGGCATTGCCTTTCACTTATCTGAATTTAACCCCTGACTACATAGTCCACCTCTGTGCATTTGTGCTTTGGGGTCTTTCATATTCCATTTGAAGGGATTCCAGTCTCACACATTGTCATGGGGAAATGGGCAGAGGAAGCCACTCTGAGATCAGGTTACAGACTTCTCTACAAATCAATGAAACTGTCACAGGCAGGCAAAAGTTGTTTTGTGCTGATCTATAGCTATCCGAGAGACAAAAAGCAAAAGATGGAGGAAGCCATTTTAGCATGTGAATGAGAGAAAACGTTGACTCTATTGTTCATCCAGCTGGATGGAAGCTTACACTTAGGTTGAAGGAACAAGGTTCATGGAGATTTAAAGGCAGTTGGAAGATTTACCTCACCTAGATTAGAGGGAAAGCCTCAAGGGTAATCCTTTTAGTGTAAGTTTAGTTTTGAGATCAGAAGTTACCTGACTATGAAATGAATAAGCAAGCAAACCTTTGGGAACTGAGAATAATTTTAGACAGGTCATTGGAGAATGAAGTACCCAATTAATGGGTAATGTAATGTAAAACTCTAGCAGGAAATTTTTGGGCATGCTAAAAGTTAAATGGGGAATCTGTAGTTTAAGCTATGAGTTTAATTACACGTTTTAACCACAAAAATAAAGGATTGTTGAGTTACTGGGTTTGATTCTTAAATGTCATCTGTAATAGACTTGTAAGTTGCTTTTTAGTCATTTGTCACAGTAAATGTTTTATTCGATGAAATCTCCATATGTCATTGCTTCAGCTGTTAACTAGAAATTCAGGCTTTATATTATCAATTGTTATGAAATTTGTAATACAATAGCCTCAGCTGGCTTTAAGGTATGATTAGAGAGATGAAAATACAATATTTTCAACTTGAGATGAATTAGAATGAAAAGGCAACCAGAACAAAATGGCATCACTCTGCAAAGTGAGGTTATATTAAAGAGAAGAATTGCCACTTAGTAGCTGGTTACAAAAAGCCTGGGTGGCAACAAAATAGAAGGCATTGCATCTTGACAACAAAGACATTAAACCAGCGATGAAAGAAAGATGATTATCTGCGGCAATTATATTATAAAGGTAAAAACAGAATACCACAGTGAAAATTAATCCTTCCATCCAAGGACCCTTATGATGTATGCTTTGGGATATTTGAAGAATAAATCTGTTCTGAAGCAAATACTCTCATTAAGTAAACATTCATATTAGCTTGCTAATTAGCTGGTTTTCTAATAATTGCAAAGCACTCCATCCAGCGGTCCAGCTGAGAACTGTCAGTACACATCTTAGTTGTCACTTAAGTGGCGATGACGAAAATGAAAGGAACAGTGCTTTGAGGGAAACTGTGCAGGTGGTTGCTTGGCAGCAATAACCATGGATTTCAAATTCAAGTGTTCCACTATAATCTTATTCCTTTCTTCTTCCCCCTGGAGAGATAATTTAAACCATCTCACAATGCGTTACAGGATCTGTTTCATCTGAATCAACTTTGGCAGAGACTTAAATTGTCATCTTTTCATTTTGTATGAGCTTGGTCTGGAGAGTTAATCATTTTATGAAGAAAGTCAAATTTTATCCTGAAGTTTTGTTTTGCTTTTTACATTTGTGTGCTTTTAACTCACTTATAATTATTGATTAATACATTAAATGTGGTATAAGTGACCTGATCATGAACAAAGGCATCACATTTGAATTTTGTAACATAGCTATATAATGAGCAGGTTTAAAAAAAAGTCTTTAACACTGTATCATACATGTCTTATCATAATGATATAAATTCAATAACGTAATAAAATTGGCATTTTATTTTCCACAATTTGCAACGGTGAAAGGTTGTTTCTGTGGTTCTCTGGATAGCTGTATCCAAGGTAACCAGTGGTACTCCATAGCAACGAAGCAGCAGGCTTCCTATTCGACTGATGGAACATCATGACTGCCAACACTGTGATACTGGTTTTACAGGATTAGAGAACTGTTATGCAATACTCAAGGGTAAGAGGGTAAATTTTCTAACCTGCTTTCATTTTTTCTCAACTCTTGGGGTGTGTTGATGAGAGGGTATTGTCACTAGACTAGTAAACCAGAGACTGATGCTAGTTCTCTGAATGTGGGTATGCATCCCATTCCTGGCAGATGACAAAATTTGAATGAAGTGAACTGTATCTTAAAAGAAAATGAAGACCATGAAACATTGTTGATGGCCCTTTAGAGAAAGGAATTTGCCAGGCCCAGCATTCCTGTGACTCCAGATGCCTAGCAGTGTGATTGAATCTGAAATGGCTAGTATCAAACTACTATGAAAATATAAAGCATGAAACTTGAGAGACCACCTAAGCATCAGAAACAGTTACAGCAAACACATTACATTGACTCTTAAAAGAACTGATCCACAGATTAATCAAATAATGGAATCCTACTTTACTGTCAGTGTACTGGACGCCAGCATCATTATCCCTATGTACATTGTGTCTCACAACAATACCTCTTGTTGATTACACCTTCTGGCTAATCCTTCTTGACCTACTCCAGAGGGTCCCTGTATCACAGATGCAAGTTTTTAGCCTTTTTGATTCACTTCACATGATGTCAAGGAAAGGCCAAAAGCACTGGATGCTGCAAAATCTATGGCCCCTGAAAATATTTCGGCAATAGTACTGAAGGCTTGCTTTCCTGAACCAGCTGTTCTATTATAGCATTTAACATCTCCCCAACGATTTGGAAAATTGTCTGGATCTGCCTTGTCTAGAAAAAAAAATGAAAAGTCCAGCCCTGCCAATTACTGTCCATCGGTCTTCACTCGAGCATCAGCAAACTGGTGGGAGGGTTGTTTCCCATTTAACTTGGGCTTTACCAGGGTCACTCAGTTCCTGACCCTGTTACTGCCTATTCCAAACATAGGCAAAAAAACTAAACAGCAGAGGGGAGGTTAGAGTGACTGCCCCTGAGATCAAGGCAACAAGGAGCCCTATCTTAGCCTGCTGGACACACTTTCCTCATTCCTGAAGAAGGGCTGATGCCCGAAACGTCGATTCTCCTGTTCCTTGGATGCTGCCTGATCTGCTGCACTTTTCCAGCAACACATTTTCAACAAGGAGCCTGAGCAAATCTGGAGTCATGAGGAATGGAAGGAAGACCTCTGCTGATTGGAGTCAGTCCAGGTACAAAGGAAGGACAACTAAGTTGTAGACAAAAGACAATAGGTGCAGGAGTAGGCCATTCTGCCCTTTGAGCCTGCAATCATCTCAGGTCAATCATCTCAGTCCCATGACATCACTGCAGGAGTTCTTACAGCAGTAGAATATACACAATCAATGGTGAGTCACAGATTTAATGAACATTGTTTTTATTGCAGGGAAACTATCAAACTCTTTAATGAGTATATCATTTAATTTTTGAATTAAAAATGATGTGCAAAATACTGGCTTTTCAAGATAAATATTATTTTGCACAGGTTTTAGAACAAGTGAACCAAGCATCAACCATAACTCAGTTCTATGGTCTGAGTTTAAGTCCCAGATCAAAGTTTGAGTGCAAAAGCCAAGGCTGACATTCCAGTAGAGTACCAAGGGAGTGCTGTACTGTTGGAGATGCTGTCTTTCAGATCAGATGTTAAGCCATCTGCCGTCTTACATGAGTGGAGAAAATCCCAAGGCATTATTTTGAAGGAGGAGGGGAGTTATCCCCCATGAACATCTCAAAAGAACAGATTATTTTGTCATTTTCATGTTGGTTGCTATGTACACTTTGAAAGTACTTCCTTGACTGTAAAGCACATTGAGAGATCTTGTGGTTTTGACGTGCATTATATAAATCCAATTGTATCTTTTCTGGAAGTTGTTGAATGCAGTATTTGGGTGTAAGCAATTAATGTGTTTGCCTTTATACTTTCAGGCTGTTTCAACATGTTTACGTTAAATGAGTTAACATTTGTGTTACTGCAGTGAAATGTAAAAGGACATGGATAATGGTCTGACTCAGCAGTTCGTTTTTGTGAAACAATTATTTGGTCACATTTATTAAAATGTCATGACCAAAGGAAATGAGTAGAAACAAGATTGTTTCTTAGTCGGATTAAAATCTGACATTTTATCAAAATTGAAATACAATTCATTTTTATTAAGGTGTCACATTGCAAGAAAATTCCTTTTACTTATCACTTACCGTTGGTATGAAAATTGTATAATTTTGCTTTGAAGTATGATGCAGGTTGGAAGCATTTTAGTGGCTTAGTTTCTTTGACATGAATTAAGTACAACAGATACGTGAATATGGACCCAGCCCATTCGTCTGCAACTTGAATATTTAAATGTGAGGATGCAGATGTGAAAATTGACTGCTGTTTTTCTCCCAAATCCTCTTGGAAGAATCATAATTAAAAACAGCAAAGCATGCAACAAAGTGAAGAAGTGAAAATGTAGACTGTATCAACAAAGTACACAAACTACTTCCTATGCCTTTCTGTTATTTACCAACATTTCATTTTAGACCTGTTAGATACCAGGTAACAGTAAGATTTAATATTGCCACCACACAGTGTTTGAGAAAATAAGAAATAGGAGCAGGAAACAGCAAATGGAACTTTAGATCTTCTGTCTCATTCAGTGAGATCATAACTGATGTTCTACCCTCCCCTCTCTGCTATAACTATTAGCATCCTCTCTGCCTCGGATTTCTACAGCAACTGAGCTTCCACATCTTTTTGTGGAGGGAATTTCAAAGGTTCACCAAACATTTGACTGAAGAAGTTCCAAATGGCTGATCCTTTATTCTGACACTGTGATCGCTAGAATCCACAGCTAGGGGAAACTTCCCTCCAGCATCCATTCTGCCAAACCACCCCATAAGAATTTCTAAGTTCACCGAGATTACTTCTCATTACTGTGTTTGTATGACCTTTACCCTTTAAGGTGGTTTTAACATATTTACATTAAATGGGTTAACATTTGTGCTACTGAATGGAATGTAAGACAGACACATATTGGTCTGATTCAATATAGGGACTATAGGTGCAGCCTATTCAGTCTGCAATGAACAATACCCAACACCACCCCATGTCGCCGCTACCACTGTACATAATAAACCAGATATTGTTTCACTACAGTCCTATGAAGAAATACCTCTTCACTCATATGTTCTAATTGTTTTGCAATAAAGGCTAACATGTTTTTTACTTTCCTCATTGCTTGCTGTGCTTAAGACCATAAGACATAGGACTAGAAATAGGCCACTCTGTCCATCAAGTCTCCTTTACCACAAAATAAGATCGTGGTTGATCTGATAATCGTCAACCCGACTTTCCTGCCTTTTCCCAATATTGATTCCCAAATTTATATGTAAATTTCCTGTGATTCAAGTACAAGGTCACCCAACTTCTTCACTATTAAGCAGATTCCCATATCTGCCCTCCCTTCATATTTAGATTATATTTGGTTAGAGACAATGTTTTGTATCTGTCAATATTGCATGGACTATTTCAGAAAATGGGGAACTCTGAAAGATCTAAATCAATGCACCCACTATCCATGTGTCCAACTCCTTTGTAGCTCTGAGATATAGGACAGCAGGTTCAGGTGATTTGTTGGGTTTTTGTCCCATTAATTTCCCAATATTATTTACTTACTGATAATTCCTTTAAATTCCTTATTCTTGCTGGTCCCTTGACTTTTCATTCTTCTGGATTTTTTTGTGTACCTTTTAATTATATAAAGTATTTGCTAAACATCTCAACAAATTCCATATTCCCCATTATAGTTTGTTGTCTCAGCCTCCAACTTTCCCTAACCTCTGCTTTATCACATATCTCTACATGCTCCACAACAACATAAAGCTCTACTCTAGGGAGCAGAAATGCTAATGTTTACTGGATAGGAAATGCATAGAACTGTAAAGGGTAAAGTTACCATAGACCCAGTGGACTATAGAACTGTTCTCTTGTCAGTGAGAGAGGCAACTGGTGTAATGTTTATCTGAATGTCACCATGTTTTAGGGAAGGGGAGTGATTGAGATAGAGAGTCCTTCGTGGTAACCTCAACCCGTGCAGAAATTGAATCCACAATTTTTGCCTTGCAAACCACCCATCCAGCCACATGAACTAACCACACACCTGTATATGTACTTATTGCCAAGATGAAAAGACAGTCAGAGAATTTTAGATTCAAGACTCTAACCGAAAGTATATTAGTACCTGGAAAGTCTGACCAACAGGGGGAAAGTGAATACTGCAGATGCTGGCGATCAGAGTCGAGAGTGTTGTGCTGGAAAGTACAGCAGGTCAGGCAGCATCCGTGGAGCAGGAAAATTGACATTTTGGGCATAAGCCCTTCATCAGGAGTCTGACTCACAGTTGCTTTTACATGTGGAAGCGCTATTGCCAACAACAGAACAGCTTTTCCACCTGCAATATCACCCTTTCATCTATTAACCACCACCAGTAAATCACCCATATTTCTAATTGTTCAATTTATATCCGGGCTTCATTGAGGGCAATGGATCTGACTCATGGTATCTCCGCTTAAGATGTTGGAGGGACACTTGTGTTGAATGGAGAGTCTACACCCATGGGACTGTTGGAGATTGTTGGACAGCATTGTTGAAAGTAAGGAGAGGACCAACAAATCTCAGCCCTTACACAAATCTTTGAAACAGTACTCAAACCGAATATTTAATGTTGCAATTTTGGATAAGTATCTTATTTGCATTTTGGGTTGTACGTTAGAGGGTGCAGATGGAAAATTGAGTGAAGAAGTTTAGTTTAGAGAATAAGTAACTGTGTTCACTCTATCTTTAATAATTTTAATGTAATCGATTATTTAAGATAGTGTAGTTACTAGTATCCATGCTCTTTGGCTTTTGTGAAGTAAAATGTTATTGCTTTACATTGTAAATCTTGTGGCTTTACATTTATGTAAATACCTGGAATTTTGGATTCTAAAAATAAATAAATAAAGACTGGTCTCTGCTGAAACCATATTAACACTTTTCAAAATGATAACCAGCAAATCTTAGGTACTTCAGGTTGAATTAGAAGGGTTTTTCCCAATCCTGCACTGACAGTTCTGAGGTTTGGAATCTGCTTAGACTCAGCAGGGTAGATGAGAACTGGTAAAATACTGAAGTCAAATATGCGACCATCTGGTGCGGAGGCAGGTGTTCTATAAGCCGCATATCTGGACTCACACAGATCCTCCTTCTCGAGCAAGAACTTACAGATCCATTAGCATCTGAAAAAAATATTGACATTTAAAATGCATACGCTTTATTAAAACTCACAACTGGAAAATAAATCAGCCTATTTATAGGACAGAACTAACAAAGCTTTCTTTAATTCAATTTCACAGACAGTCTGGTTTATCTTCCAGTTACATATTCTGATAAACCCAGTAACCCACTTTTTCCTTTCTCAAATATTGACAGACTAAAGCTTTATGCTTGTAACTTACACATTCTACTTTTTTTCCTAATCCTAGATGTTTATTCTACAAATTGATTTAATCCCTGGATTGTGTTGACATCAGTTGGATACATCAATTCAACAGATGAGGTTGACAACTCACAGTGTCTTAGTGATTAGCATTGCTGCCTCACAGTGCCAGGGACCTGGGTTTGCTTTCAGCCTCAGGTGACTGTATGGAGTTTGTATGTTCTCCCTGTGAATGTGTGGGTTTCCTCCAGCTGTTTTGGTTTCCTCTCACAGTCCAAAGGTGTGCAGGCTAAGTGGCTTAACCTTAGGAAATGTGGGGATATGGGGATAGGGGGATGTGGGGAAACTGGGTCTGGGTGGGATGTTCTTCGGAGAGTTGGTGCAGACCCAATGGGCCAAATGGCTGCACTGTAGGGATTCTTTATTTCTAATCTTATTGTTACCTTGTTATTAAGAAACTATTGTCTACATGTGCTTCTCTCTCTCTGTCTTAAACATAACATCACTATCAACTATGAAAGAGCTTATAAAATGCACCCCCACACCCCCATTTTCACCCCCCTCGGTATAGATCTAGCCGCCTGTTCAGTTGTTCACTAAGAACCTGGTTATAGGGCCATGGAAAGTGCACGAGTCAGATGTACAGAACAACATTGCTCCTCAGTAGAAGAATGTGATCAATGAACTATCATGCATTTTGTATCTGGGACGTGACAAGATTTTGCAATGTAGTTATGTTCAGATCATGCACCAAGTTTTCTGAAGGTTAGAATCTGATTGCATTCATCCATCCTGTTGAGAACTGAGATAATGTGCAGTCATCTGGTGTGGAGGCAGGTGTTCTGTATATATAAACTGTGTCGCTAGACTCCCTGCATTCTTCCTAATATATAAAGAGTAAGGTTATTGGCATCTGACAAGTTACTTCACAGTTAAAATTCCTTTGTTGAGACCAGAATCTCCAAGGCAAGCCAGCTTCTTTGTCGAATGTAGCCAACTAACCTGTAATAGGTCCAGTTCTGCAGAGGGACGTATACTTTTCTTGCAGTTTAACTATTCAGCAGGTAGATATTCCAAACACTTTTAATCAGGACAGAGATCTTTTTAACTTTTTTGATAATGTTGTTAGCTAGCATGTTCTGTTTCCAGACTGACTAAATATCCTGGTTTGAACAATCCTGCCTATTATAAAAAAAGTGCACAACTTGCACTAAAAGAATAGTTTAGATTTATGTTTTTGGATGCATAGGCACATACTTGCTAAAATGAAATTTCCAGAAGTAAAACTTGAGACTAAAATGGACTGGTCTGATTCATTTTGTATGGTCCAGTAAAACCAGTATATTCATTTCCAAGTATTTCCTGACTGTTTTTTTTTCCCATTGGGTCATTAGACATGATATTGAAATCAAATAGTGTGATGCTGGAAAAACACAGCCGGTCAGGCAGCATCTGATGAGCAGGAGAGTCAACATTTCAAGCCCTTCATCAGGTATGTTGGGGGAGGGGATGCCCAAGGGGGCTGAGAAATAAATGGGAGGGAGGGTGGGGCTGTGGGGGGAGGTGGCTGGGAATGCGATAGGTTGATGAAGGTGGGGGTAATGGTGATAGTTCAGAGGGGAGGGTGGAGTGGATAGGTGGGAAGGAAGATGAACTAATAGGACAGTTCAAGAGGGCAGTGGAGAATTGGATCTGGGATAAGGTGGGAGATGAGGAGATGAGGAAACTGGTGAAATTGACATTGATCCTGTGTGATTGGAGGGTCCCAAGGCGGAAGATGAGGTGTTCTTCTTCCAGACATCGGGTGGCTAGAATTTGGAAGAGGCCCAGGACTTGCATGTTCTTGGTGGAGTGAGGGGTGGTTGTTGAGGGGTGGGGGGGGTGGGGGGGGGGGGGGTGATGTTGAAGTGTTCGGCCACAGGATTGTGGGGTTGATTGGTGCATGTGTCCCAGAGATGTTCTCTGAAACATTCCGCATGTTGGCATCCTGTCTCCCCAATATAGAGGAGACCACACAGTAGATGAGATGTTTGGAGGTGCACAAAATCTCTGACAGATGTGGAAGGATCCTTTGAGGCCTTGGACAGATGTGAGGGGGGAGGTATGGATGCAGATTTTGCACTTCTTGTGGTGGCAGGGGAAGGTGCCAGGATTAGTGGGAGTGTGGACTGAAAAAGGCAGTAATGGAGGGACTGATCTCTGCGGAATGCTGAAAGGGGTGGGAGGGGCATATATCTCTGGTAGTGGGGTCTGACTGTAGTTGGCAGAAATGGCAGAGAATGATGCATTGTATCCGAAAGTTTGTGGGGTGGAAGGTGCGAACCAAGGGTGTTCTGTCCTTGTCGCAATTGGAGGGTTGGGGTTCAAGGTCAGAGGTGGGGAAGTGAAGGAGATGCACTGGAGGGCATTTTTAACCATGTGAGAGGGGTAATTGCAGTCCTTGAAGTAGGATGCCTTCTGGGATCTTCTGGAGTGGAATTGGTCCTCCTGGGAACTGATGCGGCAGAGGCAGATGAATTGGGAGTAAGGGATAACATATTTACAGGAGGCAGGGTGGGAGGAGGTGCAGTCCAGGTAGCTGTGGGAGTTGGTGGGTTTGAGGTAGATGTCATTATTGAGTGGCTCGCCAGAAATGAAAATGGAGAAGTCTAGGAAGGGGAGGGAGGTGTCCGGTGGCCCAGGTGAATTTGAGGTCAGGGTGGAAGGTGTTTGTGAAGTTGATGAACTGTTCAACCTCCTTGTGGGAGCACAAGGTGGTGCCGATACAGTCATTGATATAATGGAGGAAAAGGTGCTGAATGGTGCCGGTGTAGCTGCGTACCCGATGAACAGGCAGGAATAGCTGGGGCCCGTGAAGCTGTCCATGGCTACCCCTTTGGTCTGAAGGAAGTGGAAGGATTCGAAACAGAAATTGTTGAGGGTTAGGACCAGTTCAGCCAATCAAATGACTGTGTTGATGGCAAGGTACTGGTTGGGTTGGCGGGAGAGGAAGAAACAGAGGGCTTGGAGGCCTTCGAGGTGGTGTACAGGGACTGGATGTCCATGGTGAAGATAAGGCATTTGGGGCTGGGGAACCCAGATTCATGGAGGAGGTGGAGGGCTTGGGTGGTGTCCTGAATGTACGCAGGGAAATCCTGGACCAAGGGGGACAGGACAGTGTCAAGGAATGCGGAGATAAGTTCAGTGGGGCAGGAGCATGTGGAGACAATGGGTCAACTGGGGCAGTCAGGTTTGTGAATTTTGGGTAAGAGGTAGATATTGAAATTCAGTCTGTGCAGTCCCAATTTCAACCTGCCATCCAGTTGGGACTGGGCTTGTGGGAAGTTCAAATATCCAGAGTATTTAGCAGTGCATTGTTGCTTCGTGCCATTTTAAACATACACTTCTCAGAGTTGGCCAAATGCCTGGTGTACAAACAGATTAGAGGAAACTCATGGAAGTATTAAAATCACAGTGAGGTCTGCAGATACTGGAGATCAGAGTTGAGAGTGTGTTGCTGGAAAAGCACAGCAGTTCAGGCAGCATCCGAGGAGCAGGAAAATCAACATTTCGAGCCTAATTCCTAATGAAGGGCTCTGGCCTGAAACATCAATTTTCCTGCTCCTCAGATACTGCCTGACCTGCTGTGCTTTTCAAGCAGCGCACAGGCATAATTAAGAGGCCAATGCAATTTTAATTTAGAACAATAGTGGACCCATGAGGGGCCAGAATCCCCTGCAAAACCTGGAGGTAAGCGAAACATTGTAACATGTAGGATTCTTGAGGCACTTGATGGGGTAAATGCTGAGAGGATGATTCCCTCATGGGAGCATCAGAACCAGAGGGCACAGTCTCAGAATAAAAGGGGTACCACTTTAAGACTGAGATGTAGGGGAAATACTGGTGAGTCTTTGGATCTCCTTACCTCAGAGAAGTGTGGCATTAGAGTCATTGTATATATTTAGGCTGAGTTCGATAGATGGTTGATCAGTCAGGGAAAAAGCAGAAAGTGAACGTAACAAATGTCAGGTCAGCCATGATCCTATTGAATGGCGGAGCAAGCTTGACGGGCTGAATGGCCTATTCCAGTTCCTATTTCTTACAGTGTTATGTTCTTATGAAAACTGGAGCCAAAAGAATTGAATGCTGTTCTTGAACCCAGAAAGAAACCTTTGCATTCCCCCTGCCATGACTCCTGAGTGATGACCTCCTAACAACCTCACTCCCAATCTCTTCCACTTTAAGCACATCTTGAACTGCTTGTTCCTTTGGGCCATCCCTTGCCACCCAAAACTCTTCTTCCATCCACTAAACAAGTTCAAGAACAAAAACAGAAATTGTAGAGAAATTCAGCAGGTCTGGCAGCATCAGTGTTGAGAAAGTAGAGTTAATGTTTCAGGTCCAGTGACCCTTCTTCAGAACCAAGTTCAGGTTTCAGGTTCCATGTGGATAAGGCGTGCCGGTTTATGTCTTCCAGGTCTCGTTTTACAGAGAATTTGGCGGAGTGAAGTTAGTGTTACCTGCTGCTTCTGAAGATTGACATCAAGTGTTACTGTCAACAGTCCATTTATCCTTGGGGAGGATCAGTCAAGAGTCTAATTGTATCCCCATTGATACCGATGCACCAGAATGCACATAGTAGGATCTGCTGCACCATAAAGTGCTGGAATCCTGATGGATTTTCTTTTGCCTATGGGACCAACTACAATGAAATAGCTTCGTCAAGAATGGAGATTGAAATGGAAACTTCTTGACCTAGTTTTCCACCTGAATGTTCTGTCACTTTCTGTTTAATTTAATCTTAATGATCTGGAAAAGGATAATAATTAATTATGGCCTTTATTCATAAAGTGTGTGGACCATCATTGAATTCCCCCACCATCAAACCCCTGGAGCATTACTATTGAGCTGAACATTAACTGGACCAGATACAAAAATGCAGCTAAAGTTGGGAATTCTGTGCCAACTAACTCACCTCCTGATTTCCTAGAGGCACATTTAAGGGTGTGATGGGATATTCTTATTTGCCTGGTTAAGTGTGGCTTCAGAAACACTCAAGAAGCTAGGCACCATCCAGGACCAAGTAATCAGGGGCAGCACGGTGGCTCAGTGTTTAGCATTGCCGCCTTGCGGGACCCGGGTTCAATTCCAGCCTCAGGCGACTGTCTGTGTGGAGTTTGCACATTCTCCCCGTGTCTGTGTGAGTTTCCTCTGGGTGCTCTGGTTTCCTCCCACAGATGAATTGGCGCTGCTAAATTGCCCATAGTGATAGGCACATGAGTAGGGGAATGGGTCTGGGTGAGTTACTCTTCGGAGGGTTGGTATGGACTTGTTGGGCTGAAGGGCCTGTTTCTGCACTGTAAGGAATCTAATCTAACCCACTTGTTTGATACCACATCTCCCAACTTAAATGTTTTCTCCCCTTCCACCACTGTGTCAGCAGAGTGTACCATCTACAAGAGACACTGCAATGACACACCGAACCTCCTTCAAGTGCACCTCTCTGCCTTCAAACTCTACCATCTAGAAGGTCAAAAGCAACACATAAATGGGGACACTCCCAACTCCAGCTTCACTTTCAACTTACAAACATCCAATGTATGTCCATGTAAGACAAAAGACAATAGGTGCAGGAGTAAGCCGTTCAGCCCTTCGAGCCAGCACCACCATTCATTATGATCATCCACAATCAGTATCCTGTTCTTGCCTTATCCCCATTACCCTTGATTCCAGCTCTTAAAGATAGTCGAATCAAGGGTTATGGGTGTAAGGCAGGAACAGGATACTGATTGCGGATGATCAGCCATGATCATAGTATGGTGGTGCTGGCTTGAAGGGCCGAATGGCCTACTCCTGTACCTATTGTCTATTGTCTTACTTGGAAATACATTGCTGTTTAGTCTAATTTTTGGGTCAATATCCTGAAATTCCCCATCTAATAACATAAACTGCAACAGCTCAGGAAGGCAGCTCATCATTATTTTCCCAAGGAAATCAGAAATGGGAAAACATCCTGGCCTTGTTTCACCCACATGGTGTTAATTAATTTTAAAAATAGCTCTACATTGAAAATCACACAGATAACTGGTTTCCCTACCTAGTGTAAAAGATACTTTTTATACCTTAAAGTTAGTAGAGGGTAATACTGACTTTGGGAGATGATATATCATATTTATCACATTTTGTTCATTTCTCCTGTTTTCATTTACATAGTATGTGGCTGATCCAACATCTCCCATTTCACACATGGTGCGAAGTTAAATTTTCTCTCAATGGCCCTTTTGGTCAAGAATACAGTCCCGATTTTAATGCTCGATGAAAACTTTAGTCTTGATGGGGACCATGTTATGCTGACACCTGCTGGTCAAAGGTTGTCAATTATTGGCTTTTTACAACGATCATACCACCTTGTACTATTCTTTCACCCAATCTCAACATCGTGCAGAGGGAAGCTAATTGATGCTTTTGTGCAAGAAATAACTTGCAATCCTCTTAAATTGCAACTGCCATTATAGCCAGCAAATACAGATGGAACTTTAAATAAACCAAGAGAAAATGGACACCTGTTTGAGGCAATCTGAGAATAAGTGATGGAGTGAGAATGGATTTGGAAGCAGGTCCAGCAAGATGAGATTCCAGAAAATGAGTGAGCAGCTAGTTTTAGTAATTAGTAACACCTCTCATTAGTCAGGTTGGACCACTGGAGAAGATTACGCCCACAACAGGAACAGCCTTGGCACCAAATACCTGCTACATTTGTTTGTATTGCAAGAGTGACTGCACTTCAAAAGCAGATGTGAGAGTGAAGTGCTTTGACACATCTGGTTTTATGTGGACAACATTATATAAATACAAGTTGGCTCCTTTCCAGTTGCAATCTGCTGTTACTAATATTACTTAAATCATTTGAGAAAATATGAGGACAAAATGCCAATTTCTTGACTCAGTTACGAATACTCAAGCATTACTTTCATTGCTTGCTATTTGCTCTGACATCAGTCAAGTTTTCCACATAATGTGATTGTAAAGACTGTACAGAAGGCACATAGAATGCTTTCCTTCATTGGCAGAGATATTGACTACAAAATGAGGGATATAATGATGGAACTGTATAAGACATTGGTGAGGCCACAGCTGAAGTAGTGTGTACAGTTCTGTTCACCATATTACAGGAAGGATGAAGTTGCTCTGGAGAGAGTGCAGAGAAGATTTATTGGGAATGAATCCAGGGCTGGAGAATTGTAGCTATTAGGAGAGATTGGAGAGATTGGGGTTGTTTCTTTGAAACAGGGAAGGCTGAGGGGTGAAGTGATTGATATATATTAAATTGTAAAGTGTAGAGATAAGAGTAAACAGAAAGAACCTGTTTACTTTGACAGAGAGTTCAAAAATCGCAGTAATAGCTCCAATCTAACTAAATAGATTCAAAAAAGGTTAGAAGGGAGTAAAGAGTTTTTTTTTATGCAGAGGGTGGAGAGTGTCGAGAGTTCTCTGCCTGAGTTGGTGGTGGAGGCACGGTCCCTAAACTCTTTCAAAAGTACCTAGATGTGTCCCATAAGTGCTGTAAGCTGCAGAGCTGTGCAGGAAGTTGGGATTAAAAAGGACATCTGTGTATCTTTGGGTCAGCACAGACAAGATGGGCTGATTGTCCCCTTCTGTGTTGCATCTTTTCTATGGTTCTGTGGACTCCAATACAATCAGTAAGAAAACGCTAAATGGCACATACATTCTGGTAAAAGCTGTGTGTAAACTTAGGGAAGCCTCTTGTTTATTTCCCTATTTCCTTGATGCTCTCCATCCCAATAACATTAAAGTATGGGCTCTTCAAAAGTGGAAACCTCCCATCTTCTGTCCTTTAAACCATAAGTCATTAAAAACTCTGTCAATATCCTAGCTCATTAGCCACAACCTAACCAACATAAAAAAAGAGATTGCCCACAACACTGACACACAGCTGACGGCCTAAACCAGCAAAGAGTGCCTCTGTGGGAGGGGTACCACCCTTGAGAGAGACTATAGCACAGGAACATGAGGAGGATATTCAGCCCATTGAGTTTACCAGCCAATCTAATTGGTTGGTGCCAGTAGCAGTTGCCTTTGAAACTGCAATCAGGCCTTGTGAGGAAAAGCAATGGATCCCAGATTAAAACAGATCCAGGGGTCTAGAAGTGGTGGACAGGTGATTTCTAGGGTTGTGGTGGGGTGCAGTGGGCTTGAAAGTGAGCTAGGGAAGAAGTGGCATAGTGGTAATGTCACTGGATTAGTAACCCAGATTAATGTCCTGGGGACATTGCTTCAAGTCCCACCAGAGTATATGCTGAAACTGGAATTGAATACAAATCTGTGACTAAAAATTGCAACTGAGTAATGAATGTGGATTTTCATTAAAAACTCATCTGACTTGTTATGAACCAGGCCACAAAACATTTCAAGAAGGTAGCTCAGACCCTAACTTTGCTAGTTGTTTTAAGCAGGTGTAAAGTGGATATTCCAAGGCAGATGACACTGGTCAAACCATTTTTTTAAACAAAGCGGAATTTATTTACAAGATTACTGAGTGAAGCGTAAACAAAAGAATACGGAATAACGTACCCTTATCTGAAAACCCAACAGATTATCCCAATTTAATGATGCTGTTTCAAATACTTGCAACAATCCCCATAAACACCCCTTAGCTCAAAAGGTAAGATCAAACACAGTGTCTGAGAGGAGAGAAGTCAGAGAGAGAATACCAGCATCAACCTGTTTCTTTGGGTCCAGCAGCTGTTTCCACACTACTGCTAAAAACCAAACCAAACCAGAGAAAAGCTGAGCAAAGAGAACTGGCCACTCACCTTTCATTGTACAAGTGTTCTTCTTAAACCCTTCTGCCTGAAGCAGTCTATTATCAAATTAGCCCTAAAACCTTTCAACCCCAAACTTTTCGGAATCTGTGCCGTTTACAGCCTCTCTGAAAAAAAAAAGCCAAAAACAGCATAAACTTGTGCTTCATCACTGGCTCACTAATGTTCTTCAGAAAAGGAAATCTGCCATTCTTGCCCAGTCTAGGCCTACCTATGACTCCAGACCCAGAGAAATGTGGTTGACACTTAACTGCTCTCTGAGTTATTAGCCTAGTTAAGGATGGGCAACCAACATTGCCTCAGCCAGCAACATCTGCAACCTGTGAAAGAATAAAATAAAGTTGGCTTTTTCTTATTGGGAGGAGGGTGTCCGTGATGCTCATGATGC
This sequence comes from Chiloscyllium punctatum, assembly GCF_047496795.1. NCBI lineage: Eukaryota > Metazoa > Chordata > Chondrichthyes > Orectolobiformes > Hemiscylliidae > Chiloscyllium > Chiloscyllium punctatum. The sequence continues at coordinate 19,952,184 of NC_092775.1, forward strand.
ATGTCACTTCCTTCTTACCTCAGTTTGTGAAAAAATAGATTCCGTACTCTCTCTCACTCCCTGCTCACATCAACTGTATAACGGTGTGTTGACAGTGTAATATTCAGGTCAATTGGGTTTCTAACAAACTGAATTGTCCATTAATTACTTTTTCCAAAAGTGGGTAGATTGCTGATTGTGGCTCTTGCCTCTCTGTATTATAGGCACTGGCTTGGGGATAGTTGGGCAGGATGCGGACTATCTGCCTGTCATAGTTTACGTGTCACCCTCTGCTAAAAACACTGCTGCCCTATGTGCATTTACAGTGATAGAGTCATAAAAATGCACAGCATGAAAACAGACACTTCGGTCCAACTCATCCATGCCGTTCAGACATCCTAAATTAATTTAGTCCTATTTGCCAGCATTTGTGCCATATCCCTCTAAACCTTTCCCATTCACATACCCATCCAGATGCCTTTTAAATGTTGTAATTGTACCAGCCTTCATCACTTTCTCTGGCAGCTCATTCTATACATGCACCATCCTCTGTGTGAAAATATTGTCCCTTAGCTCCCTTTTAAATCTTGCCCATCTCACCTTAAACTTATTCCTTCCAGTTTTGGACTGTCCTACCCTGAGGAAAAGACCTTGGCTACTCACCCTATCCATGATTTTATAAATCACTGTAAGGTCACCCTTCAGCCTCCAACGCTCAATGCAAAATAGCTCCAGCCAGTTCAGACCCTCCTTATAGCTCAAACCCTCTAACCCTGCAAACATCCTTGCAAGATGGCAGCAGAGTAGGAGGCTTCACCTGCAGCTCCCCTGCTCCACCTATTCTTTTTATTTCTTTTCTCTTTTCAGCAATCCTGGAGCAGCACGAGGGGAAGTGAGTCCTGGAGCAGCGTGATGAGAAGTGAGTCCTGGAGTAGAGTGAGGCGAGGTGAGACCCAGAACAGCGCGGGGGGACATGAATTCCTGAGCAACGCAAGGGAAAGCAAGTCCCTGAGCAGTGTGAGGGGAAGTGAGTTCTTGGGCAGCATGAGGGCAAGTGAGTCCTGGAGCAGCATGAGGGAATGTGAGTTCCAGAACAGTGTGAGGGGAAGCGAGTCCCTGAACAGAGTAAGGGGAAGCGAATCCCCGAACAGCACAAGGAGAAGTGAGTCTCTGAGCATCACGAGGGCAAGTGTGTCCCAAAGCAGTGTGAGGGGAAGCGAGTCCCAGTTTAGGTAAAAACAATGACTGAGACGCTGGAAACCAGATTCTGGATTAGTGGTGCTGGAAGAGCACAGCAGTTCAGGCAGCATCAAGGGGAAGTTTAGCACAAGGGGAAGTGAGTCCCAGAACACAGTGAGGGGAAGCGAGTCCCTGAACAACATGACGGGAAGGGGTTCTTTGGCAGTATGAGGGAAAGCAAGTCCCTGAGAAGTGTGAGAGAAAGTGAGTCCCTGAGCAGCATGAGGGGAAGTGAGGTAGAAGACAAAGGGAGGTGGTGGAGGGTTGTTTTTCAGACTGGAGGCCTGTGACCAGTGGAATGCCACAAGGATTGGTGCTGGGTCCGCTACTTTTTGTCATTTATAGAAATGATTTGAATGCGAGCATAAGAGGTACAGTTAGTAAGTTTGCAGATGATACCAAAATTGGAGGTGTAGTGGACAGCGAAGAAGGTTACCTCAGATTACAACTGGATCTTGATTAGTTGGGCCAATGGGCTGAGAGGTGCCCGATGGAGTTTAATTTTGACAAATGCGAGGTGCTGCATTATGGGAAAGCAAATCTTAGCAGGACTTATACACTTAATGGTAAATTCCTAGGGAGCGTTGCTGAACAAAGAAACCTTGGGGTGAAGGTTCACAGCTCCTTGAAAGTGGAGTCACAGGTAGATAGGATAGTGAAGAAGGTGTCTAGTATGCTTTCCTTTAATGGTACAGGAGTTGGGTACAGGAGTTGGGAGGTCATGTTGCAGCTGTACAGGACATTGGTTAGGACACTGTTGGAATATTGCGTGCAATTCTGGTCTCCTTCTTATCGGAAAGATGTTTTGAAACTTGAAAGGGTCCAGAAAAGATTTACAAGGATGTTGCCAGGATTGGAGGATTTGAGCTATAGGGAGAGGCTGAACAGGCCGGGGCTGTTTTCCCTGGATCGTCGGAGGCTGAGGGGTGACCTTATAGAGGTTTATAAAATTATGAGGGGCATGGATAGGATATATAGACAAAGTCTTTTCCCTGGGGTGGGGGAGTCCAGAACTAGAGGGCATAGGTTTAGGGTGAGAGGGGAAAGATGTAAAAGAGACCTAATGTGTATGAATGAGCTGCCAGAGGAAGTGGTGGAGGCTGGTACAATTGCAACATTTAAAAGGCACCTGGATGGGTATATGAATAGGAAGGGTTTGGAGGGATATGGGCTGGGTGCTGGCAGTTGGGACATCTGATTGGCATGGACGTGTTGGACTGAATGGCCTGTTTCCGTGCTGTACATCTCTCGGACTCTATAAGTCCCTGAGCAGCGCGAGTGGAAGTTAATCCCTGAGCAGCGTGAGCCGAAGTGAGTTCCTGAGCATTGTGAGGGAGGTTAATCCTGAGCCACACAAGGGAGAGTTAATCCCGGAGCAGTACGATGTGAAGTGAATCCTGGAGCAGTGCAAGGGGAAGTGAGTCCCAGAGCACTGCAAGGGAAACGAGTGCCTGTGCAGTGTGAGGTGAAATAAGTCCCTGAATAGCATGAGAGCAAGTGAGTCCGGAGCAGTGCTAGGGAATGTGAATCCCTGAGCAGCACAAGGGGAAGTGAGTCCCTGAGCAATCTGAAGGCAAGTGAGTCCTTGAGCAGCGTGAGGGAAAGTTCATCTCTACCCAGAGTGAGGAGAAGCAAATCCCACAGCGGCATGAAGTGAAGTGAGTCCCTGAGCAGTGTGTGTGGAAACAAGTCCTGGAGCAGTGCAAGGGGAAACGAGTACAGGAACAGCGCAACGTATCTTGAGCTGGGTGCTGGTGGAGGCTTGGAGTTTGAAGGGACAGTAGTTGGACTGGGGTCTGGCAAGGACGGTCAGACCACGTACTCACTGAGCTGCTGCAATGTAATGTCTATTTGAAATTCTTTACTGGATTGTAATGTAAATCCTTTAATAATGATATAACTATCTTATTTCTATAAATAATGTTACTTTTTCTTTTATTCTATTTGTATCTAAGAGTTGTACCTATGTACTTATACCTAAGATGGGGCCATTAGAGGCCGCCCTTGTAAAAGCTTTTCACTCCTGTACTTCTGTACAGGATATTCTCTTCTATTTGAACATCTTTTCTGAAGCCTGTCAAGTTTTATAACATCATTCCAATAGCAGGAAGACCAGAATTGAATGCAGTATTCCAAATGTGGTCTAACCAACGTTCTGAACAGTCAAACTAGAACTTTTTCATTGTGGTTGAGAAAATGTAGTCCTGACCTGATAGAGGTCTTCAAGATTGTGAGGAGTTATGATAAACACAAATAGTGACAGGTAATTTTCTCCAGTCAGAGAAATGTTAATGAATGGGCACCAATTCATGATAATCACAAAAAATGAGAGATTGTGGCAGAATTGCTATGACATCTAGGAAGATTCATGCACTAATTATTTGAGAATCCATCCTCAGCATTGACCTAAAATCAAATGTTCTTCTCAAACGTTTGCTAAGAGGTGACAAACACAAGGGCATGCGGCATGGTGGCACAGTGGTTAGCACTGCTGCCTCACAGTGCTAGAGACCGGGGTTCAATTCCTGCCTCAGGCAACTGTCTGTGTGGTGTTTGCACATTCTCCCTGTGTTTGGGTGCTCTGGTTTCCTCCCATAGTCCAAAGATGTGCAAGTTAGGTGAACTGGCCATGCTAAATTCCCTGTAGTGTTAAGTGTAGGGGGGGTGGGTTGCTCTTTGGAGGGTTTGTGTGGACTTGTTGGGATGAAGGGCCTGTTTCCATGCTGTAGGTAATCTAATCATGATGTTCCAGTAAATTAGAAAACTGAAGACTCTTTTAGCTCCTTCACATTACATTCAATGTTTAATAATAATCAGGATAGTCAGACAACAATAACATTTTTAAATTGTTAACTAACTTCTCGTAACACTAATTGAAATTATTTGAGAAATCAATGTTAAATATCTATATTAATAAAACAGCATTTTAACATGGTCTTGAGCTCTAACAGAGCCTGTTCAAACTGAAGATATAGCTCAAAATCTAGAATATTAACATACAATACTGGATGTGAAAATGGATATTACAGGTAATATTACAGAATCACTATAGTGTGGATATAAACCATTCATTCCATCAAGTCCACACCCACCCTCTGAAGAGCATTGCACCCAGACCAAGCCCCATTCCTGTATTTCCCATGTCCAATCCACCTAACCTGCACATCTTAGTACTGTGGGAGGAAATCAGAGCACCCAGAGAAAACCTATGCAGACACAAGGACAATGTGCAAACTCCACACAGGCAGTTGCCTGAGGGTGGAATTGAACTCAGATCCCTGGTGCTGTGAGGCAGTAGTGCTCACCAGTGTACCACTGTTGTGTGTCAACATTAATTCAAAAATACATTTTCCTTCCATTTCAAAGAACAGCTCACTGTTAATTGGACATGCACATAGTGCAAGATGTACACATGAAGCAATGACTGTAAATTTATTGACCATCCCTAGTTCCCCTTAAGGTGATAGTAAGCTGCCTTCTTCAATCACTTATTTATTGTAGTTAGACCCATATTGAATTAGTGTGAACGTTCTGAGGTTTTAAACCAGTGATACTGAAGGAACAGCAATATATTTGCAAGTCAGGATGGTGAATGGCTTGGAAGAGAACTTGCAGGTGATGGTTTTCCCATGTATCAGCTGCTCTTGTTCTTCTAGAGGATAGTGGTTGTTGGTTTGGAAGATGCTGTCTAACAAGCCTTGGTGAATTTCTGCAGTTTATCTTGTAGATGGTACACATTGTTGTTACTGAATATTGTCAGGGCTCATAGCCTTTGCAATATCCAATGCCTTGAGCTATTTCTTAATGTGGTAGGAGGGAATCGAATGACTGGGTAATGGCACTTGTGACACTAGAGATTTTTGGAGGAGCCAAGACAGATCACCTACTCTGCACTTTTGACGGAAGATTGTTGGAAATGCCTCAGCCCTAATCTTATCTTTAGCTGGACTGTCAAAATGGCACTACACCACTTCTCTAAGGGGGAGGACATACATAGAATCACTCCCAACAAAGTCAGACCTTTTGAGACCCACCTGTTGTATCATGAAATCAGACTGAAAGGAAGTTGGATGGGTTGTTCATTAAACTGAGATAGCTTGAGGAATTCACTCTCCAACTATGTGTAACACTAGGCTTAAAGACAACCAACTGATGTGAGCTCATATTCTGACCTCTGACTGGGACAATGAAAAGTTATGATTTGAAGTTACAATCTACGGGTAGTTTGACTGTGGGGTTTCCCAGTTTGCACTCTTGAGATAAGAGGATGAGCTCCACTTGTATGTTGGTGATGTAACAGATGAAAACAGTGCCCAGTTGATCCAGTCACCTTTGTTTCTAAGTAAGCTTTATCCTGCTACTTTCCAAAACACCACTAAGCAATGACAGCCTCCCTATTTAAATATGTGTTGCTGGACTATTGCCATAGGGAATGTGGTCTTTAGTTTTGTGGGACAAAAGAGTTTCATAAAGGCTCTTTTAAAACTTTTGTGACATAAAGGATACAGAATTGGATTAATAGCAGAGTGAATCCACAGAAACCAGAATGAAGATTCATACCAATCAAGTGCAATGCAGTTCCCATGACATCCTGCCCTGACAGCCATAAGCAAGGTATATGGTGCCCAACAAATGCCAGAAATACAAACAATAATAGCAAGTGATTTTGCAATTTGTTTGTCCCTGGACAATCTAAAATGTTGCACAACACTCTGAGAAATTAGTTTAATTTTTCTCTTTGAAAATGGCGGCGATTGTGAAATTCCTTCTTTCATTAAACATTTTTCTTCACTGGATGGAATTATTTTTCCTAGATTGGTTCTGCGTTTCAAGCGATCAGGTGTTTCTGACCTATTCCCCTTGACTTTTAGATCAGTGAACCTTGTTGTTGAATCACAAACTGTTGGCTTGATCAGTTTGCTTTACAAACTTTTAAGGAGCATGCTGAATCAGAATTCGCTTCTAAGTTCTCGAGTAATGGTTTACTTTGCGTGGTGTTCCAGAAGTTATTTGACTGTGTCCTTGTTCATTTCTGAACTTTGAGGTATATGCTTAGGTTGAAATACATGACACTGATGAAAAGTACAAAGAACTCCACTGTTGATACTGTTATCAGAAAGTAACAGTTATAGTAAAACTCAGCATAACACTCTCTCTCAGGCACAAAGCTCCTGCCAATTATATATTCCCAGGCTGTTATTACTGGGCCATACAAAAGGAATGCAGTGAGCCAAACCAGCATCATTTTGATGCTGCATTTCTTCTCTTCCCTTGCCAAGCTTGATATGAAACCTAGGTAGAATTTAGACAAGAAATAAGTTTTATTAAACCTAACATTTGAGGTGTCTGAGATAGTTGTATGTACACATGAGTTATAAACATTTCAAAATACATTTTCTAAACTGTGTCAAAACCAGACTTTCTGTATAAAACTGCTCAATTAATTTTAAAGATAACACTCCGCAGAGTATGTATACATTTTTACCCAGACACCTAGATTGTTATTTCTCAAGAAGGGTAATTGTGTTTTTGCAGAGTTTAAACCTTTTGTTGTTAATAAAACTAGTTCTATATTACTTAAAGAACTGGCTGATGTGTTGCTGATACTGAGCTATATTTGATTTGATTTGATTTAACTTATACTGTCATAAGTACCTAGGTCCAATGAAGTAACTGGTTTTGCACACAGTACAGGCAGATCATACTAAACAAAATGTATTAGTAGTGAAGAATATAATCTTACGGTTGTAGAGAAGGTGCACAAAGAGAGAGATCAACATTGAGGTTTAACATTTGAGAAGTCCATTCAGAAGTCTTATAACAGTGGAGAATAAGCTGTTCTTGAATTTGTTGGTATGTGTGTTTAAGCTTTTGTATCTCACCATTAAATGTATAAGTCCTGCTAAGATTTGCTTTCCCAAAATGCAGCATCTCGCATTTATCTGAATTAAACTCCACCTGCCACTTCTCAGCCCATTGGCCCATCTGGTCAAGATCCTGTTGTAATCTAAAGTAACCCTTTTCGCTGTCCACTACACCTCCAATTTTGGTGTCATCTGCAAACTTACTAGCTGTACCTCTTATGCTCGCATCCAAATCATTTATATAAATGACAAAAAGTAGAGATTGCTAGCGTATTCTTGGTATTGTGAGAAATAGAAGACAATGTTATTTGCTTTTCAATATTATCTGGTCAGTTATATGCACAATTTTCTCTGCTTTGTGTTTTGTGTTGTTCTGGAGTAAGCTGAGCAGTAAAATGGATATATATTGAGGATTTTTTATGCTGTGTGAGTGGATTTCACTAGCATTCCATGTTGTGCCAATTAGTGGACAATAATAAAATCAAGACAATATGATGCTTAGAATTTCAAATGTGCACTATTGGTGAAAATAGAGTTTGGGGTGCATATCCCCACATTCTAGTCTATATTGTTCCCTTTACACTCACTGCTTCTCTTCCCAGGTCCATCACACAGGTTTAACCACACAGGATAATATTTATCCTCAAGGTGACTTTCAAACTCTTCTGTAAGTATATATAGATAGAATTTGTCTTAGATTATTCTAGAATATCTTGTATGAAGTTTCATCAAAGTAAAATGGACATCCCAAAAGCCACTTACATACTGATATTTAATAAAAACTGAACTACAAGAGAAAGGCAACTCAAATATAACTCAGCTTTTGAGTTCAACCTGTGGATATTGGAGGTGGGAAGATAGTAAATTCAAAAGGCAAGGAAAGAATATAACAGTTCATTGGGTTATTTAAAATGAGAGGTAAAGATATTGGTTGCAGTGAGGGAATTGCAGAAAGACAAATGATTGATTTGAATTCAAACCGGTAAAAGATTTAATGATAGGTGTTGTGGGTGGGAGACATATGTGATGCGAGAGTTACCAAGCTTTGACTCACGTTCCCCCATTCCCCAAACCGATCTCTTGTACAATCATTGCTTCCTTTCCCCACTACATTATGTCATGCCACCCACCAACTCCTGGAGGATAACATATAGTGAGATCAAAAGATTGCACAGCCAGCATTGGGAAATCATCCCAATAAAAGGTTTCCCTCTATTTTTCCAGCTCCAGCACCACCCAATCCATCTCAATCCACTGCCTACAAGCTGACACAGCACTGTGAAGATTAAACCCCAAAGGATCAACAGAACAAATATTACATGCAAATTAATGTGTGAGTGAGTATAACTATTTAATTTTGGGATATATGATGCCCACCTGGTTTGGGCAGGTTGTGGACCTGTAATGTTCAAATTATACAGGACTTTGTGTTTGCATTTGAGTTGGACTCACTGGTCTAGTCACACAGATGAATCATGAATAGGAAGGGTTTGGAGGGCTATCTGTGTCATAACTTATCAGGACCATGTTAAAGACTGAAGATGTACAAAGGAGGTAATCTATCACCAGCCAGAATTTACAGCCAGTCTTGTCCAACACCCATCGGCCAGTCAGGACATAGGGAATGTACAAGGGGATGCAAAACGCCCCTGGAATGGAATATAAACCATGATTAAGAAGTGAACAGATGCAATAGTATCAGGACATGATTAATTCAACAAAGTTAAAGGTAGGGAAAGCTAGTTTGAACCAGGAAAAAGGATGGATGAAAAGGTTTCAGGTGTCTTTCAGGATCAAAATTCATACTGTAAGGTTACTTGCCACAGTTATAATATATATCATAACATTGAGCAACACATTTACAGTTGAATGTAACAAGTCCACATGTGAAAAACACAATATTGAAGACGATTCTGAAGAAGGGTCACAAGACTCGAAAGGTTATCTCTGCAGATGCTGTCAGACCTGTTGAATATCTCTAGCACTTTCTGTTTTTGATTGAAGACAATTCAGTTGACAGCGCATATAAGTAACTTGCATGACTTTGTGGTATAGTGCTGAGCAGACAGTTTCTTCACAATGTTTAACACAGGCTTACTGACGACTTTAGACAAAGTATAGAAGGCAGACTGAGATGCAAGTCCCCTCAAGAACAGTTAGGAAAATGGAAAATGAAGGTGAGAGGAAACACAACAAGGAAACTATGACACCTGGAGAATTGATGGTGTAAAAGCTGGATGCATTTTCTGGCTGAGCCACTGTTGACCTTCCCACTGAGAAGTCGGAGATGGCCAGGTTTAAGGGGAAGAAATTATTTTGACTCCGCAGACTCTTATCCACCACAAAAGGCAGGATCACCAAAGCGTTCCCGAATGTGGTGACGACCACCAGGAGAACCATCAAAGTGATCAGGAGAGCGGCGGAGGTGGCCGAGAATCGGTAGAAAGGGGGGCGTCCGGCTAAGCTGGTGATGAGGGAGAGGTTGGAGGGCGAGCACTGGGAGCTGTTCACTTCAGCACCAAGAGAGGCATTCAGCAGCGGCACTGCCCAGGTGATCGCCTGCAGGATCCCCAGCTTGGCCATGGTGCAGTGAGGGCAGAGCTCTGGCAACCACGACTGATCCTTGGCACTGTCTGTGAATCCTGAACTTGTTCAGTTCTGGTTCAGGACTGCCAGAGGACATAGACTCCCCATCAGTCACTCACTCAAAGGCCAACATCATCATGACAGGATTTACAAAGGTAGAAAATAATCTTAAAATCCATTAAGAAACCTGAAGATACTGGGATAGGCTTATGGAGCTGAATCTGAATGGGAGCTGTACGTGAGATTGGCTGTAGTTATACTATTGCTGATGTTTTCTTCAGTTGTATTATGTGACAATGAATCCAGATTTAGAAAAAGAGCGGTATTTTACAAAGGGAAATTGATATTTTTCATGAACAGGTTTTGATAATTGAATGCAGCAAACACTGGAAGTACATCCTGCAGCAGCCCTTAACATTTTCCCCAATTTGAGCCCCCAGTTCATGTTGCCAACAGTTGTGATCCTTCAGAAGATGGTGAGGGAGGAGGAGAAAGGCCTATTACAGCAAGGGAAAGTGGGTATCAGCTATTACTGACTCAGAGTTCGTAATTCTGAAAATTTCAACTCATGATCTCACTTGGTATCCCGAATGACACTTGGGGAAGCCCTGCCTACTGCAAACACACAATCCACCCAAGATAGTAGGAATGGTGCTTGCAGCCATAGGAACAAAAGACATAGGAGCAAGAGTAGACCATTTGGCCTCTGAAGACTGCATCATCATTCAATGTAATCATAGCTGAGCTATGACCTCAACTCCAATTTCCAACCATGGAGTATAGACAGCACAGAAACCAACCTTTTGGCCCAATGAGTGTTTTTATTTTATTCATTCACAGGATGAGGGTGTCACTGGCTGGGCAGCATTTATTGCCCATCCCTAATTGCCCAGAGGGCAGTTACGAGTCAACCACATTGCTGTGGGTCTGGAGTCACATGTAGGCCAGACCAGGTAAAGATGGCAGCTTCCTTCCCTAAAGGCTATTGTGAACCAGATGGGTTTTTCTGACAATCGACAATGGATTCATAGTCATCATTAGACTCTTAATTCCAGATTTACTTTTCATTGAATTCAAAGCCCACCATCTGCTGCAGCTGGTTTTAAACCCGGGTCCCCAGAACATTATCTGTGCCTCTAGATTAACAGTCCAGGGATAACACCATTAAGCCATTGCCTCCTCTTGTAAGGGTCTTATAAGTAAGACCGATGAACTCAGGGCATGTATGAGAACATGGAACTGGGATGCCATAGCTATTACAAAAACTTGGACAGAAAGGATAGACAGGATTGGCAGCTCAATGATCCTGGTTTTATATGCTACAGGAAGGATAGAGAGGGAGCCAAAAGAGGAGGGGGAGTGGTGTTTTTGATTAAGGAAAATATTACTGCTGAAACTCGAGAAGATATTTCTGAGAGAACATCGTTTGAAAATATATGGGTTGAAATTAGAAATAAGAAAGGGGTGATCATTTTGATGAGATTGTACTGTAAGGCCCTAATAGTCAAAAGGAGATTGAGGAGCAAATGTGTAGAGAGATTAGATTCCTTACAGTGTGGAAACGGGCCTTTCAGCCCAACCAGTCCACACTGACCCTCTGAACAGTAACCTGTCCAGACCCATTTCCCTCTGACTAATGCACCTAACACAATGGGCAATTTAGCATGGCCAATTCACCGGACCTGCACATCTTTGGATTGTGGGAGGACACCCACACAGACACAGGGAGAATGTGCAAACTCCACACAGACAGTCGCCTGAGGCTAGAATTAAACCTGAGACCCTGGTGCTGAGGCAGCAGTGCTAACCACTGAGCCACCGTGCCGCCCAGATCTCAGATATATGTAAGAATAATAGGGTTGTAATGGTAGGGAATTTTAATTTTCCCAACATAGACTGCTATAGTGTTAAAGGTTTGGATGATGAGGAATTTGTTACATGGGTTCAAGAAACTTTTCTTTATCGTAATGTAAATGTTTCTACTGGAAAAGGAGCAAAACCTGACCCTCTCTTGGGAAATAAGGCAGGGCAAGTAACTAATGTGATAGTAGAGGAACACTTTGGAACTAGTGAACATTATTCTATTGGTTTTAAAATAGTTATGGAAAAGGATATGCCTTTCATCAATGTTAAAGTTCTCAATTGGAATAAGGCAATCTTTAATGGTATGAGACAAGAACTTCCCAAAGTTGATTAGAGTAGACTGCTTCCAGGTAAAGGAATGACTGACAAATGGGAGGCTTTCAAATGTATGATAGCAAGACTTCAGAGGCATTATGTTCCTGTTTGAGTGAAAGGTAAAGCTGGTAAGATTAGGAAACATTGGATGAATAAAGGTATTGAGGTTCTAGTCAAGAATAAATATATTAGATAAACACAACTGGGATCAAATGATTTTCTTGGAGAGTACAAAGAGTATAGGGGCATTCTTAAGAGGGAAATCAGGAAAGCAAAGAAGGGATACGAGATGCCTTCACAGATAAGGTTAAAGATAATCCAGGGGGATCTAAGATGGCGGTGATCTGAGAAGATCACACTGCAGAGCTTTGCATTGCAGCAGGAGCAGGACAGTCCTTTAACCCACCCAACCCAGGTCATCAGGATTTCTTGAGGTGTTGGAAAGATTATGGAGCCCCAAGAAACATTTAAAAATTGACTTACCTGTATTTTCAGCTGTCCAGAAATGCCTAAAAAGGGAGGAGGAGCAACTGAGGCCGGGCCTGCAGCTCAGCCTGCAGGAGCCTCAGAGCAGATTACTCTCCAAGACCTTGCGAGATGTTGGGGAAACAGATTGGAGAGAAGCTGGCTCCAGTCTTTCTCATGCTGCAGAAGCATGAGCAGCAGCTGGGAGACCTGGAGAAGAGGACGGATGAGGTGGAGCACAGGGTCACAGTGGTGGAAGCTGATGCCAGTTCATTTAAAGAAGGGATCCAAGCCCTGAAGACACAGGTTCGTAATTTGCGTGACCATGTGGATGATCTTGAAAACAGGGGCAGGAGAAAAAACATTCGGATCATCGGTCTGCCCGAGGGTAAGGAAGGTGAGCGGCCTGCGGAATTTGTTGAAGATTGGCTTCCGAAATTCCTTGACTTGGAGACTGGCATGAGAGGTTTGAAGATAGAGAGGGCTCCCCGCGTCGCAGCACAGAGGTCAGGTCTGGATCAACGCCCTCATCCTTTCCTGGTGCGGTTCCATCATTACTTGGATAAGGAGAGTGTCATGGAGGCTTCTAGACTCCAGGGGAAGGATCCAAAGGCCCTAATTTACGAGGGGTCTAAGATCATGTTTTCTTAGGACTTTTCAGCAGCGGTGATCCAGAAACGAAAATCGTATGATGGTGTCAAGAGAAGATTGAAGGAGCTTGGGATTCAGTACTCCCTGAGATATCCGGCAGTGCTTTGGATCACCTTAGATGGATCCATGCATCTCTTTGGCACATCGGAGAAGGCAAGAGACTTTGTGGACAAACTAACCTAATTTAAAGAATTGTAGTATGTATAAATATTGTTGCTTGGGTATGCATTTATCATTCTGTAAAAGAAATGGAGGATATCCGGTTGGAGCTTTGTTTTTCCCCTTTTTTTACCTCTATTGATAATAATCTGGTTCAAACTATGTCTGGCGGTGGTTAAGATGTACATTTTAAATTTCTAAGTTAGGACATACCAAAGGATGGATGGGGTATTTATTCCCCTTTTTTTTTATAAAAGAATGTTTTTTTTATTCATATTGATATTCTATGGGGTGTTTATTCTTTTTAGCTTGTGCTTGCAATGCGGCTCTAGCTGGGAGAAGTGAAGGTGGTTGAGATGGTTAGATGCCTATTTATGGGCAGTTCGGGATGGGTAGTTGCCCCCTCCGGGCAGGGGGTGAGTTTCCCTACTCAGCGCTATTGGCACTTTATGTTGGTTTGTTTTCTGGTTTTTGTTGTTTTTTATTTTTAATAATTTTGTATGTTTGTTAAATGAGGTGGTTTTAGTTTATGTAGTTTTTATATTTGGTGGATCATGCGACACTAAGGCTCAGCAATTTGTGGTTCGGGTTCCTCCTCTCTGGAATTTAAATGTAATTGCGGAAGATTATGGCTAATGATTTGATTAAATGGTGTGCCTGGAATATCAAGGGAAGTCACTCACTAATTAAGAGGAAGATGGTATTCTTGAGTCTTAGAAAGGAGAAGGTGGATATTGCTTTGTTACAGGAGACACACTTGGATGACAAGGAGCATCTGAAATCACAGCAGAATGGCTTTGACCGAGTTTATTTTTCATCATTTGATACCAGAAGTAGGAGAGTGGCTATATTGGTAAGGGAAAATCTCTCATTTAAATTGTTGGAATGTGCTAAAGACACATACGGGAGGTTTGTAATTCTTAAAGCCTTGATAAATGGGGAAGAATATGGCATTTTAAATGTTTGTTGTCCCCCAGCTCATCCTCTTAAATTCTTGGTAGATGCTTTTTCTAAACTGATAAGTCCCAAGTCTCGGCACATTATTATAGGGGGAGATTTTAACTGTCTCATGGACCCCACAGTAGACAGGTTGCCTAAAGGTCCCTCAATACCCTCTGCACAAACTAAACAGTTATTGGGTTTGTGTGGGGAATTAGGATTGGTGGATGTCTGGAGGTGTCTCCACCCTACAGGTAGGGATTTCATGTTTTTCTCCAATTCGCATAGATGTCACATGAGGATTGATTTTTTTCTGACCCCTGCGGTAACCCTGGATCTGGTGGCATCCTGTACGATTGGTAATATTGTCATCTCTGATCATGCTCCAGTGTACGTCATGGTTAAAATTAAGGATGTTACAGATTCAAGGTACTGGAGAATGGACCCCTTTATTCTCATGGACAGCAAGTTTGTGAAGTACTTCTCTTCGGGAATTTCAGGCATTTCTAGACATCAACATAGGCTCGGTTGATCGCTCATCTGTTCTCTGGGAAACTGCCAAAGCTTATGCCAGAGGGTTAGTTATTTCATATTCCACAAGTAGGAAGCAGCAGAAGGGTGAGCAGCAACGTCTCCTTGAAGCACGGTTGAAGGCAGCCGAGAAGGCCTATTTTGACAGACCCTTGTTGGTCAAACTACAGAGGATTACGGCACTGCGGTCTGCACTAAATTCCATGCTCACGCAGATGGCAAAGAAGGAGCTGGCTTTTGCAAAGCAAAGGTTATACGAGCATGGTGACAAGCCAGGCAAATATTTAGCATACCTTGCCAGAAAGAGAAGTGCCCCACAAACTATTACAGTGATTAGGGAAGGGTCTGGGAACCTAACATGTGATTCTAAAAGCCAGAGATTCCAGAGATTCTACTCTAAATTATATCGGTCTGAGAATTGTGAGGAGGGGCAGGCCAAAATGGAATCCTTTCAGAGATCTGAAGCTCCCGAGTGTGACTCCCGAACAACAGTCCTTTCTCAATGCTCCATTATCAGAGCAAGAAGTGCACGAAGCTGTGAGGCAGCTTCAGAGTGGAAGGGCGCCTGGTCCTGATGGACTTCCCAGTGAATTCTATAAGTATTAATAATTATATGGTCAGGCCCGATGCTGAATATGTTTAATGATTCATACAGTCATGTTTGTCTCCCACCATCTCTGAGAGAGGCCAATATTTCACTTATCCTTAAAAAAGGGAAGGATCAGGAAGACTGTGCTTCATACAGGCCCATCTCGTTCTTTAATGTGGACTTTAAGATCCTCTCTAAGGCTCTTGTGTTAATGCTGCAGACTGTGTTACCCTCTATTATTAAAGAGAATCAGATGGACTTCATAAAGGGTCGCAGATCCTCCAATAACGTTAGGAGGCTGCTTAACGTAATTCAAGCATGCCAACAGCAGTCAATACAGGGATTGGTGATTTCTTTAGATGCAGAGAAGGCATTTGACCGAGTTGAGTGGCCGTTCCTTTTCTATACTCGAGACTGGTTTGGTCTGGGCGAAGTTTTCATAAGATGGGTAAAGGTTCTCTACAGTGTACCTCTCACTGCGGTCATTACCAACGGGGTACGATCAAGCAATTTTAATATTTCTAGGGGCAGCCGGCAGGGCTGTCCCCTTTCACCATTACTTTTTATGTTGGTGATTGAACCGTTGGCAGAGGACATTCGTGGGGATCTCAATATATCAGCTCCAGAAGTGGGGTCAAAATTACATAAGATCTCGCTGTATGCAGATGGTGTTCTAATTTTCTTGACAAATCCAGCAGTTTCAGTGCCTTGCCTGATACAATGCATTCACGCATTTGACGCTTTTTCAGGGTATAAGATTAATTTTGCTAAATCAGAGGCTATGCCTATGGGTGGTCTTACGAAAGAGTTGGCTCTTGAGAGTGACTATAGATTCCCATTTAGGTGGTCACAGGGGGGTTTTGTGTATTTGGGCATATTCATTATTCCAGTTCTGGATTGGCTGTTCAAAGCCAATTTTACTCAATTATTTGAAAAAATTAAACAAGATCTCCAAAGATGGGAGGCACTTCCAGTCTCGTGGTTGGGTCGGATAGCACTTATTAAGATGAATATTCTCCCTCGTTTGCTATACCCTATACGGATGCTCCCCCGATTTTCAATAAACAAACACTCAGGAGACTGAATGGTTGGTTCAGCTCCTTTATCTGGCACCGTAAACGGCCCCTCATTAAATTAGCCAAACTGCAGTTGCCTCACAGATTGGGGGGAGTAGATCTTCTGGACATTAAAAATTACCAATTAAGCTCGTTTTTGACCTACATAAGTGATTGGGTTTGTGGGGACCCTCTTTCAATATGGCTAGATATCGAAGTCTCCCACGCAAGGTGCCTCCTTACCAGTTGGCAGTTTTTGGACAAGGTGAGGACAGTTAGGGAATATTGCCGTAACCCAATAGTCATCAATACTGTTAAAGCATGGAGGGCAATTCGGCAGAGGGAAGGTACTATTGGCAAAACATCTTTGTTTACACCTTTAGTGGGTATGCCGAGTTTTCAACCAGGTATGATAGATTCAGGATTTAAACGTTGGGCAGCTGGGGGTATTTCTTGCAAGGGTGATTTATTTGAGGGAGATGTAATGATGTTCTTCGATCAGTTAGTATGGAAGTACGAGTTACCTCATAGAGACCTCTTTCATTTTTTTCAAGTTAGGGATTTTATTCAAAAAAGGACCACACTTTTGACTGATCCCTACAAATCTGACATAGAAAGAGGGGTACTAAGGGCTAAGAGTACACTCTCTGTCTGTACTCTATATTACCAATTGGGGGGGTGCCACCTCAGATGAGTCTGATCTGCAAGATGTGGGAAAGAGAGCTGGGTGTTGAAGCTTCTTCAGAGGCATGGGAGGATATTTGGGAGAATGCAAGGAAGATATCAATTTGCAATAGGACCCATGCTTTACAGTTGAAGATTCTCCACAGGGTCCACTTAGCCCCAGACCGTTTATCAAAATTTAAACCAGGGGTATCTTCAGCATGCTCCAAGTGCAAGGTCTGTACGGGTACTCTTACCCATTGTCTTTGGTCTTGTGACAGGCTTCAAACATATTGGAGCGCTGTGGTGGGTGCAATGGAGTAGAATTTAGGTGTAGGGGTGGAGAAGGACCCTATTTCATTTCTTTTGGGCCTACCCATTGTATTTCTTGCAGACTCGCATAAGGCAAAACTTTTCAATATTCTTATATTCTGTGCAAGGAAGAATATCTTGCTAGGTTGGATATCAGAAAACCCCCCAGGCCTATTGGGTTGGCGGAAGGTTGTTATGGAGCATATTCCCCAGGATTTTCTCACAAATATAGTACACCACAAAACTGAGAATTTTTACAAGACATGGCAACCCTTTTTGAAATACCTGGACACAGATTTATCTGCCACAATAACAAGGACTTTTATATCGCTGCAACGATTGTGTTTCATGAGTCCAATATCCAGGGAGGAGGAACTGTGAATATATGAGTGTTTTGTTTGGCTGGGCTGAGTTATTACTATTTATTTGTTTGTTGTTAGGTATTTATTTAGTTAGTTAAATAACTAGTTTAGGTTTTTTTTAAATTTTATACTTCTCTATAGATGTTTATACATTCGTATAGGAGGGTGGGTTGGGGATTTTTTTTTATTTGGGTTTCGTTTTGTACTAATTTTGTACTGTTTTGAATTACATTGTTTTGTATTTGTAATATTTAAAAATCTATTTTTTCTTCATAAAAATATATTGTATAGAAAAGATAATCCTGAGAGATTCTATATGTATATTTATAGCAAATGAACAACTAGAGAGAGAGTAGGGCGCTTTAAAATTCAATGAAGTCATCTTTGTATTATACCAGAACATGGGAGAGATATTAAATGAATATTTTGTATCAGTTTTTACTATGGAGAAAGAAATGGAGGCTAGATAATACAGGGAAATAAACATTGATGTTTTAAAAACAGTTCACATTACAGAAAAGGGAGTTTTGGAGGTCTTAGAAAACATAAAACTGGATAAAATCTCCAGGACTAGATCCAAGACAGCACAATACCTCAGTGATCAGCATTTCTGCCTGTCAGAGCCACAGGCCCGAGTTTAATTCCATCTTTGGGGACTGTCTGTGTGGAGTTTGCATGTTCTCCCCATGTCTGTGTGGGTTTCCTCACACAATCCAAATATGTGCAACTTAGGTGGATTGGTTATGCTAAATTACCCTGTAATGTCCAGGGATATATGGGTTAGACATGGGAAATACAGGCATAAGGTAGGGTGGATGGGTCTAGGTGCTCTTTGGAGGGCCAGTGTGGATTTGTTGGGCCAAATGACCTGCTTCCACATTGTAGAGATTCTATAATGCATGATTCCAAGTGTATCCCAACACATTGTAGGAAGTTAGGGAGGAAATTGCTGGTCCCTTGCAAAAGGGACCACTATAACAGTGGTGAGGTGCCGGAGGACTGAAGGATGGCAAACGTTATGCCTTTATTTAAGAAAAGCTCTAAGGAGAAGTTTGGAAACAATAGATCCATGAGTCTGACATCGGTGGTGGGTAAGTTGTTAGAGGTGATTCTGAAAGATAGGATTTATATGCATTTGGAGAAGCAAGAAATAATTAGGGATAGTCAGCATGTTTTTATATGAGAGAAGTCATGTCTCACAAGCTTGTTCGAGTTTTTTGAGGAAGTAACCAAAAAGATTGATGAAGATTGTTTACTTGGACTTTGGTAAAGCCTCCGATAAGGTTCTGCATGGTCAACAAATTAGTAAATATCAATTACATGGGATTCATTGGGTGCTTACTAATTGGCTTTATGATAGGAGACAGAGAAATTGAATTAAGTTTATTGTCACATGTTCTCACTTACAAGTTGCCACTTACGGTGCCATCTTAGTACAGTATCTTGGTACAAAGAACAAAATGAAGAAAATATAAGAAAAAGGAAATCCGCCATTCATCAGCCCACTGGCGCAGTTGATCAAGATCCCTTAGATAACTTTCTTTTACTGTCCACTTTACCAATAATTTTTGCATCGTCCTCAAATTCACTACCCATGCCTCCTATATTCTCATCCAAATTGTTTAGATAAATGATGAACATGTGACAAACACGATCCCCAAATCTTTCGATTCCCTGACAAAATCAAAAGTTCTTCCATCCCTCCAGCCTTGAATTAAATGAAAGCTGAAACATCCACAGCCATCTGGGATAGAGAATTTCAATGAATCACAAACCTATGAAGAAATTTATCTTCATTTAATTCTGAAATGATCAATCTGTCGTCCTGAGGCTGAGCTGCCATGTTCTGGAATCCTAGCCAAGAGACAAAAAAAAACTTTCTGGGATAGTCTTCCGATAGTCTTTGATGTTGCTACCAAATGTGGCTTCTATAGCTGGGCTTGCCATCAGCCAGACTGGCCAGAGTCTTCCTCCAGAGGCTGTCCTGGAACTGGTGCCCTCTGTTCATGCCCTATGAAGATAGTGGGCAGATGGATTCCTGATACTGCAGGCTCAGGTTTGGTAGCCTCAGGAAACCCACTGGGAGAGCTAGGTACTGTTGAAGGACATTGCGGAACATCCTCAATTGCTCGTGAGAAAGTGGTGATGAATTCCCCGTTCACTCCACAATCCTCTGGCTGCCACAGTGAGGCCATTTCCATCAAGTAGGATGCCTTCTCATGTGGTGGGGTCTGCACCACTGCTGGCAAAATCATCCCTAATTAAGGTCTAAAGTATTTAAATTAAATTTGGTTTAAAGATCATTAAATAACATCAGGAATATATTACTACTTACAGAAGTTGGAACTGTTTCAGTTGTCCCTTTTTTGTTCCTACAAATTTGATTTGCACATCAGGAGTATGAGACACCACATTAACAGGATACACACTATTTAAAATACAAACACTAGCTACGTGCAAAGGGCTGCATTGACATTTACAGTGCAAGTGTATTAATTTCTTGACACTCATAAGAAGGTTGACAGTGACTTCCCATTTTACCCGTCTTAAAACATAAGACTAAGGAGCAGGACAGTGCTATTCAGTTGAAGGCATCCAATAATTTGGAACAATTTACTAGTTCTCTTCCTTGCCACAAATCATTTTTAAAACTAATGCAGACACTATAGATTCATAATTACTTTGTGACAAGTGTTGGACTGTCATATTGAACTATGTTACATTTTTAAAAGTTCTTTTCAAAGCAGAGGACAAATCAAGCAAGTTTCCTTTATCAGACTTGTTTAAGTAGAAAAATTAGGAAAATGGTAAATGGGTTGGCACCTTCATTTGTTGATTTGAACAAGAGTCCATCCTTGGTTCAAGATCCAGGAATTATTTTCTCAAAGGAGGAATGTACTAATATTCACTATTTATTAGTGATATTTTATTACATTTTTACCATATGTTATTTTCACTTAAATGGTTTCTCTGTATAAGTTCTGCAAAACAAGTAAGGTGTGTTTGCACTTGAATAATAAACACTAATACTGCTACCAACGGCCGTGACGTCTCCAACTTCCTGTCTTCCTATCCAGGACAGACAAGTAAGGCAATGAACAAGTTTCCAGCTTCACTGTGAAGTGTAAGGATCACAGAAATCAAAATGAAACATGATGGTAATCTGCTATGTGGTGTATTCTGAAATTATTCACTATCTTACAATGCAAGTGCTTTCAATGTGCATGGAAAGCAAATAATACAAGTGTTGGGCAGATAGAACTGTATGAATTACATTGATAATATATAATAGGAGAAAATAACATTTGTTCTTTATAAAAGAAACATTCTGGAATTGTTCATTATTTCTTGGAAAGGACTTAATGATGTGATTCATCAATTTCAGGAACTGTGTTTCATAGAGTGACAATCACAAATAATCAAGGTAAAATTTATCCTTCAGCTATGATAAGTTTGGTTGAACTTAGTGGGCATAAATCAATTTGGAGAGAGATAAAGCAATGTTTTATGCATTGTTGTGCAACATCATTGTCCTAGCTAAATCTTGCTATAGCAGAACATCCGATGTTACTAGACTTCCCTTTGCATGTTTAGATTTTAAATTCTTTAGCACAGGATGTTGCAGGAAGTAAAAGCAACTAATGAAACATTGACAGAAACAAGAGGGGTGATTTTTACTTCAACATGTATATGAAGGGGTGGGTGGGTATCATGCTTGAGGTTCCACATCTCCTTCCACTGTTTGCACTTGGTATCCACCTAGACCCTGTCAGTGGTGTTTGAGATGATTAGCACTTTCAGAAATGCTTCTTCTCCAGTTTGGGTGATGTTGGGCTAGACATTCTCACAACTCAGTGGGGATATTGCATTTTAATTTCAATGAGGCTTTGAGGATGTGTTTGAAGCAATTTCTCTGCCTTTCTGTTAATCACCTGGTTTGACAGAGCTTGAAGCAAGGATCACTTTGCAAGTCTTATGTCAGATATGCAGATGATGTAGTCTACCTTTTGATAAGGAAAAGCCTCACTTTCTCTGATTTGATAATACCCTTTTACTGCGAGTGTTGACCTGAGAAAAGACATTGATATTGTAGGGTGCACCCTCCCACTGGATTTGTTGGATGCCGCAAAGGCATTGCTGCTGATATTTCTCTAGAGATTTGAGATCTTTGTTCAACACTGTTATTGTACCTGACACATGCAAAAGGGCAGAAAACATTGCTCTCCTGTAGCCCATGGGATTGGTGCCAGGTTTTAGGTCTTGGTCATCAACGTTGTTCCTTCGATGGCCAAAGGCTATGGTGCCACACTGGAATGCTGTTGAATTTCATCATTGATGTTTGTCTTCACTGACAGGAGGAAGTCATTGGCCATATTGTCCAATTGCTCACTGTGGATCTTGATATTTCTTTACATATCAGAAGTAAAGGTCCTGATGATTGATTATGTTAACATAAATTCATTCATATCAGAAATTATATAGCATTTACTTAATTGTACATATGCGTATTGTGGCTTGTAAAATCTTCATTGTGCAATTCATTAACTCAAAATTCAGATTTCTCTTTTCACTGCGTTACATGTTTGAATGTTTGAATTATGTTTTACTGCAGCTGGAGGGAAACAAAGTACTGAATGACTAAATGATGAAACATTGACCAGAGTAAGCGTGAGACAGTGCAGGACATTTACATTACACAGTCTTGACTTAGATCATGTTTCAAGAAATTAAAACAAACTATACATATCTAATAAAGATATTGAATCAAAAGTTGTATTTTCTTTGTAAGGTGTTTGTAAGACACATATATAACTCGGAATGCTTTCAGCTCCTTTAGTTTTTATGATTGTAAAGATCCCTTCACATTTTGTAATGCTGGGAATTTTAGAATGTTGTTACAAATTTTGCCCCACATTGTTTAAACATAACAGATGTTGTGCAGCATTTAGTGTGCGTTAAATAAATTGAGACCACACTGAGAAAATGGTTTCATTGAGATCAATAAAAACTTTCAAAAGCTGTAATCCTTATTAAACCATAGAATCATTTAGATTCTATCTGAATCTTTTGGGAATTGATGAGTCAACTCAACTGTTGGCAATCTGTGTTGGTTCAGCAAGGAAGTAGATTAAAAATGGATCATGGTGTAATAATGATGTGGCTAATGCACGCATTCAACTTTGAACTTTAGATTAATGGAAAAATTAGCCTTTGGAACCAGTTTTCAGGCAATAAAACTTTAAAGTAGTATGAAAGTTCTACGAATTGAAGATTGAAAACCAGGAAGAAGAAGAAAGTAAGTGACAAAGTTTGAAGTCAGAATACTTTGTTTTATGAAGAATATAAAAGTAAAATATCTTCAATGTGAAAGAAAATAAAATTAAGGAAAATTGGATTATTGACAAAAGAATAGGCACCAAAGAAAATTAAATTAATTTGTATTTACTTTTGTTTATATAATTACTTTTGTTTACTTTTATGTAATCTAATACAATTAATAAATCCTTAAACTCTTAAAATTAATATCTCAGCTAAAAATAAAATACTGTGAATGCTAGTGATCTGAAATAAATCTCTGAAGTGTTGGAGAAACTCAGCAGGAGTGGCAGCATCTGTGCAGACAGAAACAAAGTTAATGTTTCAAGTTTGTTATGACTCTTCTTTGAAACATTAATATCTATCTCAACATATTGTATGAGAGCTGTAAATTCTGGAAGATTCAATGTTCCTGTTCCTGCTTGAAATCTAAAAGCTTCTCCTTCTTCCAGTGTGTTGACTTTAAGATACAAAAGAAGAAGCTGTTTTGTTTTATTTTCATTGGCCGTGGGATCCATTCCTTCATGAGTCTTGCAGTTTTTGACGGCCTCTTACATGATAGGTGTCAAAGTAAGATGCAAAGAGAAGGGCTGGGAGGAGAAGAACCAAAACAGCTGTAAGAATATGCCTTAACCGTTTATTAAATAAACCTTTTCTTCTTGTGTGAATGAATAAACCTTATGTAGTAGTTTAGTTAATTGAAAATAACTAATATTTTAAGGCTTACACTGAAATTCTAATTTGAATTTCAATTGTCATTTCATCAGTCTCTTTATAAGTAATTTTAGCATTTCAGTGTCAAGGAATTTACTACTATCCCACTTTTAAATAAATCAGAATTCCTGATAAACAGTCTTTTGTTGAATTATATCTTGCCGAAATTGAGGTGAAATGTGTTGTTTGAAGAGGTCCTTTTAATGAAATAATCTTCAAAGCAAGGCTCTGTTGCTTCCTTTAGGAAGTACTACATCCAGAACATAGAACAGTACAGCACAGTACAGGCCCTTTGGTCCTTGCTGTTGTGCCAACCTATTATCCTACTCTTAAGGTCAAACTAACCTTCATTTTAGTACGATCCATGTGCCTATCAAAGAGTTGCTTAAATGTCCCTAATATATCTGACTCTATTACCTCTGCTGGCAGTGTATTCCATGCACCCACAACTCTCTGCGTAAAGAACTTACCTCTGACATCTCTGCTAAACCTTCCTCCAATCATCTTAAAATTATGCCCCCTCATGAAAGCCATTTCTGCCCTGTGAAAAAGTCTCTGGCTATCCACTCTATCTATGCATCTTATCATCTTGTACACCTCTATCAAGTCACCTCTCATCCAATGAGAAAAGCCCTAGCTCCCTCCACCTTTCTTCATAAGAGAAGATTTCCAGTCCAGGCAGCATCCTGGTAAATCTCCTCTGCATCCTCTCTTAAACTTACTCAAACTTCCGATAATGAAGTGACCAGAACTGAACACAATATTCCAAGTGTGGTCTAAGCAGGGCTTTGTAGAGGTGCAGCATAACCTTGTGGCTCTTGAACTCATCCCCTGCTAATGAAAGCCAACGCACCATACTCCTTAACAACCCTATCAACTTTGAGTGGCAACTTTGAGGGAGTTTGCACGTTCTCCCCGTGTCTGCGTGGGTTTCCTCCGGGTGCTCCGGTTTCCTCCCACAGTCCAAAGATGTGCAGGCCAGGTGAATTGGCCATGCTAAATTGCCCATAGTGTTAGGTAAGGGGTAAATGTAGATGTAGGGGTATGGGTGGGTTACGCTTCGGCGGGGCGGTGTGGACTTGTTGGGCCGAAGGGCTTGTTTCCACACTGTAAGTAATCTAATCTAATCTAATCTAATCTATGAATCACTTCACACTTATTCAGGTTTAACTCCATCTGCCACTTCTCAGCCCAGCACTGCATCCTTTGCAACCTTTCAACAGCCTTCCATACAATCCACAACTCTAGCAACCTTTGTGTCATTGGCAGACTTGCTAACCGACCCTTCCACTTCCTCATCCAAGTCTTTTATAAAAATCACAAAATGCAAAGGTTCCAGAACAGACTCCTGTGGAACACCACTGGTCATTGAGCTACAGGTTGAATACTTTCCATCTACTACCACCCTCTGTCTTATATTTGGATTCATTTGCTGTACTTTCTTGATAATATGACTTTCTATGGGGATTTGTAGATGTTTTCTCACTTAACCTTCTCAGGTATTTTCATGCCATTGATCCTTGCACTTTCCTTCACAGAAAAATAATTCTGATGTATAACACTTTTCTATAAGACCTTCAAATCCAATTTCTAAAGAATTTTCTATCCACAATGTTTGATTTCAGGTGTATGACAAGAATTATACAATCAGGGGAAATTATACTGTCAATAACACTTCGCAATGAGAACTAAACAGTACTCTTCCCATAATGAAAATATTGAGGATGGTGGAGATCTAAAATGAAAACAAAAATTGCCTAATAGCACCTATGGAGAGAGAGGTAGAGTCAACATTTCAAGTCCAGTACAACTCCTCTTTGGAACACAGTATTATTCCTGCATTATCTGAAAAACCGAACTCCTTTTACATTATAAGTTGTCCATTCATCCAACATCTGAAAAGGTCTTCTAGCATTTACTTGCATTGTTGGACAAGATTCAAAGAATCATAGACACATGAAGTGCAGATGGAAACCTTGTAGCTTTTTGAAAATGCTCTGGCTCTTTGGAAGATCAATTCAATTAGTCCCATTCCCCTGCCTTTCCCCTATATCCAGCAATGTTATAGATTGTAGACTCAAGAAAAAAAAACTGTTGAATAGGTGATCCTTTACCTTTCAACATATTCTTTACAGCAACCTTTCTTTCCTCTTCTATTGGCTTCAGATAAACAGTGTTCCTCTGAATTTTCATTTCTTATGCAATCTAATTTCCATGTATGCCAAATTATACACATTTCTAGTTCCCTTCATTCTCACTATACTAAAATTAAGATTTATTGTGAGGTTTCACCTCTAACTTAATATTTCTTAGGTTCTAAAAACTGTGAAACTCTTTAGCTCCAATAATCACTCTTTTCCAACAATCTGCAATGTCTAAAATACTGAGGTTATTGAAGAAGAGAAAGAACATTTTGACATTTGACTTTGCTGAAAGAAGTAAGATTTTTATTACTCAATGGCAATTAATTAATTCATCTGATCTCTTGTAATGTTTTCTATCTTATTACAACTGTAATGGAAAGACTGTGCCAGTAATCAAGCCCCACTATTTCACAAGCCGAACCAAATGTAAATATCTTATTTTGTCATCAAAATAGTCAATTTGTTTCTCTTTATTGCTGTTAAACTGAACAAAAGCGACTTTCACCAGATTTATTTTACAACCTCAAAAATACCTTATTAAATTGGAGGTGTAATTGACAGCGAAGAGGGTTACCTCAGATTACAACAGGATCTGGACCAGATGGGCCCATGGGCTGAGAAGTGGCAGATGGGGTTTAATTCAGATAAAAGCGAGGTGCTGCATTTTGGGAAAGCAAATCTTAGCAGGACTTATACACTTAATGGTAAGGTCCTAGGGAGTGCTGCTGAACAAAGAGACCTTGGAGTGCAGGTTCATAGCTCCTTGAAAGTGGAGTCACAGGTAGATAGGATAGTGAAGAAGGTGTCTAGTATGCTTTCCTTTATTGGTCAGAGTACTGAGTACAGGAGTTGGGAGGTCATGTTACACCTCCCAACTCCTGTACTCAGTACTCTGACTAATAAAGGAAGTGGCTGTACAGGACATTGGTTAGGCCACTGTTGGAATATTGCGTGCAATTCTGGTCTTCCTATCAGAAAGATGTTGTGAAACTTGAAAGGGTTGAGAAAAGATTTACAAGGATGTTGCCAGGGTTGGAGGATTTGAGCTATAGGGAGAGGCTGAACAGGCTGGGACTGTTTCCCTGGAGTGTCAGAGGCTGAGGGGTGACCTTATAGAGGTTTACAAAATTATGAGAGGCATGGATAGGATAAATAGGCAAAGTCTTTTCCCTGGGACCGGGGAGTCCAGAACTAGAGGGCATAGGTTTAGGGTGAGAGCGGAAAGATATAAAAGGGACCTAAGGGACAACTTTTTCACACAGAGGGTGGTACGTGCATGGAATGAGCTGCCAGAGGAAGTGGTGATGGCTCGTACAATTGCAACATTTAAGAGGCATTTGGATGGTATATCAATAGGAAGGATTTGGAGGGATATGGGCCGGGTGCTGGCAGGTGGGACTAGATTGGGTTGGGATATCTGGTCGGCATGGACAGATTGGACCAAAGGGTCTGTTTCCATGCTGTACATCTATGACTCTTGTAGTCATTGGAACCAGGTGGAAATTGTTGACTATGAGGTACTTAATTGGGGTTGTTAACCTGGGTCAATCAGGAGGCATTCGCTGACCAATATTAACTGGGGATTTAGCCCGGGTGTCCTTGGAGAAGGAGCACGCGGGTGTCCACTGACACCCTGGAGTCGTGACTGGCCACTCGAGTGTTTCCTTCCCTTCTGGAGAGATTGGACCATCTTGTGACTGTGCGAGGACTGTTCCTGTTGCTGCTTAAAAGAAAAGAAAAAAAAAGAAAAAAAAAATTAACTGGGGATTTAGGATCTGTTCAGTCAAGGCACTGGTTGACCATAGCCATTATACTGTGTACAACTAAATAAAACGGACTTGGTAAAACTGGCCTCTGCAATTATTTCATCTCTTCTTGACATTTTCTTGAGGCCTACATTTTCAGGGGCTTTTTATTTGGTTTTCAGGGGTTCCTTTTTCAATTTATATGTAAAGTGATGCAGACGTGCCAACTTCTTTATTTATGCTGAACTATAAAGTAATTGGACTTTCACAGAAGCAGAATTGGAAGAATTCATCAATCACCTCAATAATTTTCAACCCACCATCAAACATAAAACCACAACACACAAGGGAAGCATTAATTTCTTAGAGTACTTAACTTGGGATAATAGGTATAAATCATAGTCATAGAAATATACAGCACAGAAACACCCCCTTCAGTCCAACTTGTCCATGCTGACCAGATATCCTAAATAAACCTAGTCCCATTTGCAAGCACTTGCCCCATATCTCTCTAAACCCTTTCTATTCATATACTCATCCAGATGCCTTTTAAATGCTGTAATTGTACTAGCCTCCACCACTTCCTCTGGCAGCTCATTCCATACAGCACCACCCTCTGTGTCAAAATGTTGTCCCTGAGATCCCTTTAAATCTTCCTCCCCTCACCTGAAACCTATGTCCTCTAGTTTTGGAGTCCTCCACCCATTGGAAAATACCTTGTCTATTTACCCTATCCATGCCCCTCATGATTTTATAAACCTCTATAAGGTCACCACTCAGCCTCTGAAGCTCCAGGGGAAAATGCCCCAGTCTCTTCAGTCTCTCCCTATAGCTTAAACCCTTCAAGGAGAATATGAGGACTGCAGATGCTGGAGATCAGAGTTGAGAATGTGATGCTGGAAAAGCACAGCAGGTCAGGCAGCATCCAAGGAGTGGGAGAATTGATGTTTCTGGCATAAACATGATGAAGGGCTTATGCCAGAAACGTCGAATCTCCAGCTCCTCGGATGCTGCCTGACCTGCTGTGCTTTTCCAGCGCCACACTCTGACACTTAAACCCTCCAACCCTGGCAACAACCTTGTCAGTCTTTTCTAAACACCTTCAAGTTTCACAACAGCCTTTCTATAACAGATAGACATTTAAATTGACTGACACACTTTTTTACACGCAAAAAACCATCACCCTAAACACACTTTCCTTAGCTTGGTGAGGTCATGGCTATTGCATTTACATCATAAATGCAACAAACTGGAAGATTTAAACTGAAATGTTACCACATGTTCTTAGTCTATCTTCGATCTTAATCTTCGATTTTAATTTAATAATTGACACAGTGTTCATTACAATTGAAACATCTACTATGTCATTGGGTATATTGCATTGTTAGAACTGTCTTAGGTTGTTGATATCCAGAGTAATGACGAACCAGGGAAAAGTCCAATAATTTACGGGGATGTGTAATATCCCTTCTGTAATCTGGCATATTAATTACTTACCAGTTATGTATAATCTAATTAGAGTCATAGAGATGTACAGCATGGAAACAGACCCTTTGGTCCAACTTGTCCATGCTGACCAGATATCCCAACCCAATCTAATCCCACCTGTAGGCACCTGGCCCATATCTCTCCAAACCCTTCCTATTCATATTTCCATCCAGATACCTTTTAAATGTTGCAATGGTACCAGCCTCCATCACTTCCTCTGGCTGCTCATTCCATACATGCACCATTCTCTGCAGGAAAAGGTGCCCCTTAGGTGTCTTTTGTATCTTTCTCCTCTCACCCTAAACTCTAGCTCTGGACTCCCCCACCCCAGGGAAAATTCCTTGTCTATTTACTCTACCAATGCTCCTCATGATTTTATAAACCTCGATAAGGTCACCCCTCAGCCTCTGACTCTCCAGGGAAAACAGCCCAGCCTGTTCAGCCTCTCCCTATAGCTCAAATCCTCCAACCCTGGTAACATCCTTGTACATCTTTTCTGAACCCTTTCAAGTTTCACAACATCTTTCCGATAGGAAGGAAGCCAGAATTGCATGCAATATTCCAAAAGTAGCTGAACCAATGTCCTGTACAGGTGTAACATGACCTCCCAACTCCTGTACTCAGTACTCTGAGTAATAAAGGAAAGCATACCAAACGCCGCCTTCTCTGTCCAATCTACCTGCGACTTCAGTTTCAAGGAGCTGTGAACCTGCACTCCAAGGTCTCTTTGTTAAGCAACACTCCCTCGGACCTTACCATTAAGTGTATATGTCGTGCTAAGATGTACTTTCCCAAAATGCAGCACCTTGCATTTATCTGAGTTAAACTTCATCTGCCTCTTCTAAGCTCATTGGCCCACCTCATAGAGTCATAGAGTCATAGAAATGTACGGCATGGAAACAGACCCTTTGGTCCAACCCGTCCATGCCGACCAGATATCCCAACCCAATCTAGTCCCACCTGCCAGCACCCGGCCCATATATTTGGATTATAGTGTGTTTGCTACAGTAAAAGTATAAACTGTGGAATCCTGTCCTATGATCCTTGGAGTTTGTCGTTAGGAATTTCACAACACTTTTTAAATCACAAGTAATTACGAAGTTAGCATACCATTAAAATTACATTTCTTTCAAGAAGGTTTAACATTTTCAAGAACTTTTACAGAAAGCATAATAGAGTAAAACATTTTTTTTAGTTTTTCATTGTTTGTTTAGGGATTGCATTGTGCAGCATCCTCACTAACACAACCTTTGGAGGCATATGGAATCAATGACAATACCTTCAGGATTTCTGTATTATTCTGCTAATGGAAAATCTGAAATATATTATTCTTTTATTCAGCAAATATTGACAACTTAGTTGACCTAGTTAATCTTGGCAATGTAGCAAATTATCTGAATTGTTTGTTTGGAATATTTTTCCTTTACAGAGTCTTCAAAATGCGTGGGTGTAACATGCTTGAATATTATAAATACCTTTTCTCTAATTAACTGTTCATCTATATATCTCACTCATATAAAATTACAGATAATTAAATTGTTTGTCTGAATATCTCAATCTTTGAAGATTTCTGCTTTGCTCCATCGTGTGTTCAAGATATCACATTGACTCATTATAACCTTAACACCTGATACGTTTTTAAAAACACTAATTAGTTTTGCTGAATATTAATAAAAGCTAATTTAATCCATTGCAAGTTGAATTACAGAATCTGTGCTTTGAAGATCCATATATTTAATCACTAGAAAATCAATCATCTTTGTTCCTTTTGTTAAAAAAAACAAATGCATAATTTTAAATCCAACTCATGAAAACTCAAGGGTAAGGCAATAATTCATGAAAGGAAATGAACACAAAACCCACCAAATCTGCTTCTTGTGGTTTATCCATGGAGGACATTATGTAAAATGTACCCTTTGTGAGGATTGTTTGTCTTTTGGGGCTGCATGTTGTTTCCTAATCAGACGTGATTCTTAACCAATGCATCCTGATGGTTCCCTTGACCAATGCCAGGGGAATAAATTTATCTGAAGAGATGTAAGAAGAGATCCAACTTTGATCTGCAAATAGACTCTTGGAAACACTAATCTCCAGGGACAGGTGGGTTTTGCAAGTTTTTAACTCAGTTACAATGGGGGCAGAATCCTCTGGGCATGGTGAGGTTGTCAGTGAGAGACTGGCAGTGTATGACGCTTCAGCTCCAGAGCAGTATGGCTGGCCATGTTTGATCACATGACATTGACTAAAATGGACAGCAGAGGAATAGGGCTGCAAGCCGGCTCTTGCTCAGGATCCATTCGGTCTCCATCTCCTTTCCTTTGTTGTTTTACTTTTGCTTCTGCTCTTTTCTTTCACTTTGTTTTCCTTTTCTTTTAGTCTTTTTTTCTTCTTTTATGTGGCGGGTTTGGCAACAGCACCAATGCAGCAGTGAGAGCATGCCGCAAGCAGAGTGGCAGACCTGTCTTCTCCCGGTGAAAGGAGGTAGTGACAATGAGGATGTTCTCTCATCATGTGGGGCCTGTTGTAGCAAGGTCATTCTCCCGGCGTTTGGAGCCGATGGCAGCAGCAGCAGCAGCAAGTGAGTTCTCCTGCCAATCGGGGCCTGTGGCAGTGGTGGCGAGATTGTTCTCCCAGTGTTCGGGGCCAGGTGGCAACAGCAGCAAAGCTCCTCCATCAATCAGGGATGGGAGCACCAGCGGCAGCTACCTCTTCTAGATGGCACACTGGCAAGTCCCGAAGGGGGACTCACGGTTGAGTGGTGGCCTGGCCTGACAGCAGAGCCAGGGATTCTTGGTTGCGGGGCAAGTGTGTTTTCAGCAGCATTAGCAAACTGGGTCCAGTGGTGAAGAGATGGCAAGTAAAATGGGGCAGTTCCTTCATTGGTGGGTCCGGCGTAGATAGTGACGAGGCAGTGGAGGTCTTACTTAAGGCTAGGTGCCAGCATGGACTGGGTCGGAAAGACTGATATTCTGAACTTTTTACTTCTTTATCTTCTAATTTATTTATATGACCTATAATGCTGGATTATTTATTCCTTTACTGTTCTAAATTTTTTTGTTTGCTAAGAATTTGATCTTAAATTTGTGTACCTAGGTCCCTGTGTCCCAAAAATGGTGCTGTAAGGCGGCGACTGTTAACTTTTCACTGTATTATTTGAGTACATGTGATGATAAAAATATTCAACTCAAGACTGTAAGAAACATGATCCTAGCTGAGGCGGAGACCACAGAACCTGTAAGTGAGGACGGTGAGCACGCAGTAATGAAGAATCCAGAGTTTGTCAGCATCAGTGAGGATGCTTCAGTCTAGTTCACATTTGGATATATAAAGGAGTAATACCTGAAACATTGAGTGGAAACTTCCAGACTAAGTTTACAAGTGAGCTATGTTTTCCACAGGGTGTTTAACCTGATTCATAAGTGCTTATGTTACTCAGGAATCTGTGCATGGATATTGTAGTATTGAAATATCCAACAGTTATTTGTTAGAATTAAGTATTATGTGCAAACCTTATGTCCCAGAGGTACATAAGTGCCTGGGCTCATATTAAACTATTAGGCTATAACAGAGGGATAGTGAAGAAGTGGTACAAAGAACAAAGAAAATTACAGCACATGAACAGGCCCTTCAGCTCTGCAAGCCTGCGCCGATCCATATCCTCTATCTAAACCTGTTGTCTATTTTCTAAGGATCTGCATCCCTCTGCTCCCTGCCCATTCATGTATCATTCTAGATGTATCTCAAATTATGCTATCATGCCCACCTCTACTGGCAACGCAATCCAGGCACTCAACACCCTCGGTGTAAAGAACTTTTTACACATATCTCCCTTAAACTTTTCCCCTCTCACTTTGAACTCCTGACCTCTAGTAATTGAATCCCCCTACTCTGGGAAAAAGCTTCTTGCTATCCACCCTGTCTACAGCTCTCATGATTTTGCAGATCTCAATCAGGGCCTCCTTCAACCTCCATCTTTCCAATGAAAATAATCCTAATCTACTCAACCTCTCTTCATAGCTAGTGCCCTCCATACCAAGCAACATCCTGGTAAATCTCCTCGATACCCTCTCCAAAGTATCCACATCCTTTTGGTAATGTGGTGACCAGAACCGTACTCAGTATTCCAAATATGTCCGAATCAAAGTCCTATCCAACTGTAACATGACCTGCCAACTCTTGTACT
This sequence comes from Chiloscyllium punctatum, assembly GCF_047496795.1. NCBI lineage: Eukaryota > Metazoa > Chordata > Chondrichthyes > Orectolobiformes > Hemiscylliidae > Chiloscyllium > Chiloscyllium punctatum. The sequence goes on from NC_092775.1 coordinate 19,985,346, forward strand.
CAAAACCCCATCCAATGCAAGAAAGCATGCCATATGCCTTCTTGACCACTTTATTGGCATGCGTTGCCACCTTCAGGGTACAATGGACGTGAACACTCAGATGTCTCTTTACATCAATTTTCCCCACGACTTTTCCATTTACTGTATCGTTCACTCTTGAATTGGATCTTCCAAAATACATTACCTCGCATTTGTCCAGATTGAACTCCATCTGCCATTCCTCTGCCCAACTCTCCAATCTACTTACTGCTGTATTCTCCGACAATCCCCTTCACTATCTGCTACTTCATCAATCTTAGTGCCATCTGCAAACTTGCTAATCAGATCATCTATACTTTCCGCCAGATAATTTATATATATCATAAACAATAGTGGTCCCAGCACAGATCCCTGTGGAACACCACTGGTCACAGTTCTCCATTTTGAGAAACTCCTTTCCGCGACCACTGTCTGTCTCCTGTTACTTTATCCATCTTGCTAGTACACCCTGGACCCCATCTGACTTTACTTTCTGCATCAGCCTACGATCAATTGCCTTTCTGAAGTCCATGTACATGACAACCACAGCCCTTCCCTTCTCAATCAACTTTGTCACTTCCTCAAAGAATTCTATTAAGTTGCTAAGACATGACTTTCCCTGCATGAAACCATGTTGCCTATCACTGATAAGCCCATTTTCTTCCAAATGGGAATAGATTTTAATCCCTAAGTATCTTCTCCAGCAGCTTCCCTACCACAAACATCAGGCTCATCTGTCTATAACTACTTGGATTATTCCTGTTATCCTTCCTAAACAAGGAGACAACATTAGCAGTTTTCGAGTCCTCCGGGACCTCACCTGTGTTCAAGGATGCTGCAAAGATATCTGTTACGGTCCCAGCTATTTCCTCTTTTGCCTCCCTCAGTAATTTGGGATAGATCCCATCTGGACCTGGGGACTTGTCCACTTTAATGCCTTTTAGAATATCCAACACTTCCTCCCTTCGTATGCTGACATGACCTAGAGTAATCAAACATCCATTCCTAACCTCAACATCTGTCATGTCCCTCTCCTCAGTGAATACTGATGCAAAGTACTCATTAAGAATCTCGTCCATTTTATCTGACTCCACACATAACTTTCCTCCTTTGTCCTTGATTGGGCCAACCCTTTCTCTAGTTCCCTCTTGCTTCTTATATATGAATAAAAGGCCTTAGATTTTTACTTAACCCTGTTTGCGAAAGATATTTCATGACCCTTTTTATCCCTCTTAATTCTTCGTTTCAGATTGGTCCTACATTCTCGATGTTCTTCTAAAGCTTTGTCCATCTTCAGTCGCCTAGACCTTATGTATGCTTCCTTTTCCCTCTTAGCTAGTCTCACAATTTCACCTGCCATCTATGGTTCTCTAATCTTGCTATTTCTATCCCTTGTTTTCACAGGAACATGTCTCTCTAGCACTCTAATGAATCCTCTTCAAAAGTCTCTCATATATCAAATATGGATTTACCTTCAAACAGCTGCTCCCAATCTACATTTCCCAGCTCCTGCTGAATTTTGGTATAGTTGGCCTTCCCCCAAATTAGCACTCTTCCTTTATGACCACACTCGTCTTTGTTCATGAGTATTCTAAAACTTACCGAATTATTAGAATACTTACAGTGTGGAAACAGGCCCTTTAGCCCAACAAGTCCACTCCGACCCACATTTACCCTACATTTCCCCTACATTTACCCCTTCACCTAACACTATGGGCAATTTATCATGGCCAATTTACCTAAACTGCACATTTTTGGATTGTGGGAAGAAACTGGAGCACCTGGAGAAAACCCATGCAGACACGGGGAGAATGTGCAAACTCCACACAGAGAGTCACCTGAGGCAGGAATTGAACCCGGGTCTCTGGCGCTGTGAGGCAGCAGTGCTAACCACTGTGCCACCATGCCGCCCCACTATTATAATCACTATTCCCAAAGTAGTCCCCAACTGAAACTTCAACCACCAGGCCGAGTTTGTTCCCCAACACCAGGTCCAGTATGGCCCCTCCCCAAGTTGGACTATTTTCATACTGCTCTAGAAAACCGTCCTGGATGCTCCTGACAAATTCTGCTCCATATAGACCTCTAACATTAAGTGAATCCCAATCAATGTTGGGAAAACATTGCCCTGTTTCTGAGCTCTGTCCATATTGCCTCACTGCTTGAGTCCTCCATAGTGCCCTCCTTCAGTACAGCTGTAATATCCTCTCTGACCAGTAATGCAATTCCTCCACCCCTTTTACCTTCCTCTCTATCCTGCCTGAAGCATCGATATCCTGGGATCTTTAGTTACCAATCATGCCCTTCCCTCAACCAAGTCTCAGTAATAGCAATAACATCATAGTCCTTGGTACTAATCCAAGCCCTAAGTTTATCTGCCTTACCTAATATACTTGTTGCATTAAAACAAGTGCACCTCAGAGCTCCAGTCCCTTTGCGTTCATCATCTGCTCTCTGCCTACTCTTACCCTTAGTCATGCTGACTTCATTAAGTAGTTCCTTACAAGCTTTAGTTACTACCTCCTTACTGTCCACTAACCTCCTCATTTGGTTCCCCTCTCCTTGTCACCTTAGTTAGCAAAAGCACCCCCAAGGACATTGGTTCCAGTCTGGCCCAGTTGTAGACCATCCAATAAGTAATAATCCCACCTCTCCCAGACCCAGTCTCAATGTCCCTAAAATCTGAGCCTCACCCTCCTGTACCATCTCTCAAGCCACGCATTCATACTGCCTATTCTTTCATTTCTTCTCTGACTCACATGTGGCACTGGCAGCAATCCTGAGATTACTACCTCTGAGGTCCTACTTTTTAACTTGGCTCCTAACTCCCTAAATTCTGTTTGTAGGACCTCACCCTTACAATTGAATCCCCTATGACTATAGTACTTCCACTCTTTTTCCCACCCTTCTGTATAGCAGAGCCAGCCACGGTGCCATGAACCTGGCTACTGCTGCCTTCCCCTGGTGAGCCATCTCCCCAACAGTATCCAAAACAGTTTATCTGTTTTGGAGGGAGATGACCGCAGGGGACATCTGCACTGCCTTCTTACTCTCTCTCTGCCTTTTGGTCACCCATTCCCTTTCTCCCTCAGCAATCCTAATCTGCAGTGTGACCAATTCATAAACGTGCTACCCACGAACTCCTCAACATCGCGGATGCTCCAAAATGAGTCCATCTGCAGCTCCAGAATCATCATGTGGTCTAACAGGAGTTGCAGCTGGACACAGTTCCTGCATGTGAAGGAGTCAGACCCATCAGCCGTGTCCCTGAGCTCCCACATTGAACACGAGGAGTATAACATGGGCCTTAGATCTCCTGCCATTTTAGTCTTAAGGTTAACTTAATCTTAACTTAGATAAATGAAAAAGGAAAGACAAGAAAAGTTTGCACCAATCACACGATAAAAAAAATAGAAAAGCCTTACCTTATCAACACACCACAGAGTCTTATTTTTGGTTAGAGGAAAAGGCTCAGGGGGAGACACGGATTCAGCTGCTGCCCAAATATATCGGTTCACTCACCTTCCCAGAGTGCAATTTGACTGCTCCCACTCAGCCCCTTGCACTCACTGCTGCTGTAAATGAAGTCCACCGATGCTCGAACTAAGTCCTTTTAAGGGGAAGACCAGCCCCCGGTCCTTGCTGTCACTGCTCCCACTGCTGCTGCAAATGAATATTTTCCTTTATTGGTCAGAGTATTGAGTATAGGAATTAGGAGGTCATGTTGTAGCTCTACAGGACGTTGGTGAGGCCACTTTTGGAATATTATGTGCAATTCTGGTCTCCCTCCTATCGGAAAGATGTTGTGAAACTTGAAAGGGTTCAGAAAAGATTTACAAGGGTTGCCAGGGTTGGAGGATTTGAGTTATAGAGAGAACCTGAATAGGCTGGGGCTGTTTTCCTTGGAGCGTCAGAGGCTGAGGGGTGACCTTATACAGGTTTATAAAATCATAAGGTCATTTTCCTGAGGTGGGGGAGGCCAAAACTAGAGGGTGAGGGGGAAGAAGTTAAAAGGGACCTGAGGGGCAACTTTTTCACAGAGAGGGTGGTGTGTGTATGAAATGAGCTGCCAGAGGAAGTGGTGGAGGCAGGTACATTTAAAAGGCATCTGAATGGGTATATGAAGTGGAAGGGTTAGAGGGATATGGGCCAAGGGCTGGCAAATGGGACTAGATTAGGTTAGGATATCTGGTTGGCATGGACGAGTTGGGCAAAGGTACAATACTGCTGTTACTGTTTCTGATAACTTTCCCTTTCTGCATTTTTTTCAAATGGAAAGGAAATGAATTGTAATATTCTTTAATTATCATCTTCCAGAATGATGTACATGCTGTACATCTCTATGACTCTATAACAGAGGATCATATTCCACTAGAGTACTGTGCTTCAAGTGATCCAAGATAAGTTGGGGTATGAAGTTGGTGTGTGAGATTTTTATACCCTCAGGTCACCTAGTATGATACAGTAAAGTTGCCTTGAGTATGTCTCTTAAAGGCATTTTGAATACTGATTGTGAGACATAGCACAACAGTTTGAGAGTGACAGAATTTGTAAGGGAAAAATGCAGATTGAAGATTAGAAGTTCCAACAGTTCTCTCAGCATTCAGACACTTGATTGGTCGCCAATGAGTCTTTTACTGGAATTGTGATCTTGGATGAGGAAGTCCCAGCCTCCAAGAGCTACTGGCCAATGAGAGGTCAGCAGCTGCAGAACTCAACAATGCTGTGGCTGAGGCTATGGTTGTGGCTAGTACAACACCCCCTGGACTTCCAGGATGGAGAATAACTCAGGTTGAGAAAAGAGATGTGGATTTCATGGAGTTGGGGATTGTACTGAGAGTGAGGTAGGGGACTCAGAAACAAGGGCGGCTCTCAGCAGCTAATATCTCCTCATCCTGGGTCTAGTCCTTCAATTTGCACTGGCATAGCAGATCAAGGAAGGTTACCCCTGTCAACTAACTGAACTTCTGCCCACACAGGTTAATTATTTGGGTCAGACCACTCTTTCCATCTCACCTGATGCTGAAATAATTGCATCCCAGTTGAGAATAAACCTTTGAATGGCCATATTGATGCCATTGATGGCTGATCTAAATACACCTTTTCCATCCTTGTTAATAACAGTACAACTGACGTGAACTTAACTGGCCTTCTGAGCCAAGCCTCATGCTGGCAGTAAGGCCATTGAAATCAGGGCTTGGTGTGACCAAGTCAAAGGTATGTCAAGGGACATCTAGAACTAAGGGACAAGACAGAGCTAAGAAGGAATTTCTTCTCTTAGTGGGTTGATAATGTTCAGAATTCTCACCCTCAGTGTGCAATGCATGCTGAATTATTGAAGATTGTGACGGCTGAATTAGACAGATTTTTGATTGGCAAGAGAATCAAGGCAAATGAGTGGATTTAAGGTCATGTCAGATCAGCCTTGAGGTTTAAGGGACAGATGGCCTACCTCCTGCTCCTGCTCCTCATGTTCTTAGGATTTATTTTCAGCATCTAAATCAATAAAAATGAAGTTTGTGTGTAAGAGAATCTGTTCTGATTAGTTGCTGCAGCTTTTGTGCCTCATTCCATAATTTGAATAGAAATATTTGTGCACTATTACAACACTTATTGGGCTTCAGCTGCTTTATATGTTTAAATATCAATTCCTTTTCAAATACTTCATTCCAATACTGAGGTATTAGATTCTGATAACTTCCCCTTTCTGCATTTTTTATTTCAAATGGAAAGGAAATTAATTGTAATATTCTTTAATTATCACTTTCCAGAATGATCTTTGCCCTTTAGCATGGGGCTGTTACTGTGGATTACAGCCTTCTAACTCCTGTTGAAGTTCAACAGTCAAAAGATTTTAATTAAGGTTTTCAATTCTTTGGGAAGGAGAGGAAGACATGCCTGGGGAATGCTTTAGCTTTGAAATCAGTCTTCAGCTATTCCATGATCTCCATAAACTCTCTGGCCAGTAGAAGACTGGAGGAAGATAGAGATTTTCATGACACCTTGCCCTGAGGTATCCAGCCCATGTTGGGGCAGGCAGACAGGCAGGAATTTGGGAAAACTTCCCATTTCATTTGATGGGATTGTTAAGCAAGCGCTAAGTAAAGTTGGTAATTGGAGTTCGAGGTGGGATGTGGTGGGTAGGGGAAAAGTAAAATTGGCAGATCTCAATCTCCCACTCCTGACCTCGTGCAATAATTGTTTTTAAAGGGCCAGGATCAGAAAATAAAAATGGCTTTGTACTTTTCCTCAGCTTCTACATTGGAACTCATTGGCACTTATATCTATAATGAATATCCTCAAAAATAAAATTGATGCAAAGTAATTTACTATAATTTATCACTGCACCACTATACAGCACAGGATAAATTTTGTGAAGTTTGGAATGTAGTACCTTGCAATATAGACAAAATATTTCTAAATGTGCATATTCCAGTACCTGAGTCACTTTAATAAGGAATACATAAATCATGTGAAACTCACACTTTACCAATGAGGAAATTGCATATTATTTCAGCAATGCTCCAAACAAATTGTCATTTTTGACAGTTAAAAATATGTGATTATTCGTGAGTGCTACATTCAGCTCCCAGTCAAACTATAAATAGTACATTATCAAAGCAATCTGGAAATGTGCTTTATTTTTCCTTAGGTTATGAGTTTCTGTTGTTTCTCCTTGTTTTATCACTCCTGTAAGTTCAACACAACTTCCTCCAGGACAAGTGGACAGGAAGGTGAGAGTCATTTCACAGTTTGTATAGCCAACCATGAGGAAGTGTGTGACAATTGCTTTGATTAGACCTTGCTTTCCTATCCCCCTCTCTATTCCCTTGCCAAACATACCCAGAACTCTACATAAGAACATAAGAAATAGGAGCAGGAGTATGCCATCTGGCCCCTTGAGCCTGCTCCAATTCAATAAGATCATTGCTGCTCTTTCTTTGGACTCAGCTCCACTTACCTGCTCACTCACCACAATCCTTAATTCCTTTAGTATTCAAACATCTAACCATCTTTGTCTTAAAAGCATTCAGTGAGGTAGCCTCAACTGCTTCACTGGGCAGGAAATTCCACAGATTCACAACCCTTTGGGTAAAGAAGTTCCTCCTCAACTCAGTTCTAAATCTGCTCCGCCTTATTTTGAGACTATGCTCCCTTGTTCTAGTTTCGCCTGCCACTGGGAACAACGTCCTTGTTTCTACCTTATCTATTCCCTTCTTAATTTTATTTGTTTCTATAAGATCCCCCTTCAATCTTCTAAATCCCAATGAGTACAGTCCGAGTTGTACTGTGTAAGTGATTGCGATTTTCTGGCACCATTTGTCCTCCACTGTTCTTTGTTTGATAGAAAAATTGCTCCATTTTTATTCTTCATGGATATTCTTGCTGTTGTTCCCAGAGACTCTTAAATAAATAGATTCAATAGAATGTTTGATGTAGTGTGCCATATCTTTATGTAAATCTAAAAATCAAATTTTATAGAGTAAACATATTATAAAATAAATGGACTGTTTTCCTGTTAGTCTTGTCATTGGTACCTACTCATTACACTTGCACAGTATAACCCATTGTGTCAGGTAGTGGTTCTTGTTGACAACTTATATATGTGTAGCTAATATTTGGAATTCAGCTAAGGCAGAAGGGAAGAAAATCAAAAATCTGGATCAAAACATTATATCATGGTTTAGTGGGAGTGTTTCTTTGAAAAATTCTGTTGCTTTTTTAAAACAGTTCACAGTTCATTGACTGGTAGCGTTGGAAGACAATAAAAGCAGCACCTTCAAATGCTCAGGGCCATAAGCTAATAGAGTCATAGAGTCAAAGAGATGTACAGCATGGTAACAGACCCTTTGGTCCAACTCGTCCACGCCGACCAGATATTCCCAACTCAATCTAGTCCTACGTGAGAGCACCCGACCCACCTCCCTCCAAACCCTTCCTATTCATATACCCATCCAGATGCCTTTTAAATTGTACTAGCCTCCACACTTCCTCTCACAGCTCAGTCCATACACATACCACCCTCTGCTTGAAAAGGTTGTCCCTTAGGTCTCTTTTATATCTTTCCCCTCTCACCCTAAATGGAATTCTTGGATTTATGGCAAGAGCATACTTAATGAAAGTCAATGTAATGGCGAATCTGTGGAATAGTAGGACAATAATTTGACTCCACATTATAGGAGGAATTCTGAAGCAAAAGCTATAGCACTGAATCAGGATGGTTCTATTTGATATAAAGAAATGCAAATACAAAGTAGCGTTGAAAAGCTTGGGGCTGTCTTCATTGGAACAGAGGAGACCATGGAATGATTCAATCAATGTATTTCAATTGGGGCATTTAAGATGATGAATAATTAGATGAAACAGACTGCTTCTAGTGATTGAAGGGGGAAAAGAAAGACACAAATAGAAAAGATTTAGGTAAAATAAACTGTTCTTTGCATGGTTAGCTATCTCATTACCCTCTTTCAAAGTTAATAATCAAAATGGAGAAAGCAACAAAGTTTAAGAACATTAGATTGGTGGTGAAGGAAAGGCAACTCTAGGGATATATGAACACATCAGACACAAAGAATTATGACTGTAACTCTTGTGAAAGATAAACCCATAATTGTTGGGCCAGTTAATGGCTACTTTCTCTCTTCTAATCGGTATGAAATTTTGTATATTCTCAGAAGGTGCTAAAATTATTGTTGATAAACCCAGACATATGAGATGGTAGAACCTAACATTACCTTTATCTGCCTTGCTGCTTCGCACAAGTCAGAACACCTGCAACAAATATATCCACAAGTCAAAGGTGTAATGTACTTTTCACTTGCCTGAATGAATGCAGCACTAGCAGTAAACAAGAAGGTCAACACAAACCAATATAAGGTAAAAACAAGGACTGCAGATCCTGGAAATCAGAGTCTAGATTAGAGTGGTGCTGGAAAAGCAAAGCAGGTCAGGCAGCATCCGAGGAGTAGGAAAATCGACGTTTTGGCAAAAACCCTTCATCAGGAATAGAGGCAGAGTGCCTGCAGAGTGGAGAGATAAATGAGAGTGGGGGTGGGGAGAAATTAGCATAGAGTACAATAGGTGAATGGGGTGGGGATGGAGGTGATAGGTCAGAGAGGAGGGTGGGGGAAGGTAGCAAAGAGTACAATGGGTGAATGGGGGTGGGATGAAGGTGATAGGTCAGAGAGGAGGGTGGAGTGGATAGGTGGAAAAGAAGATAGGCAGATAGGGCAGGTCATGGGGATGGTGCTGAGCTGGAAGGTTGGAGCTGGAGTGAAGTGGGGGAAGAGGAAATGAGGAAACTGGTGAAATCCACATTGATGCCATGAGATTGAAGTGTTCCAAGGTGGAACAAACCAATATGAAGCAGCTTTGCTCAAGCATTCATGCACTCCACCGCTGGTGCATTGTGGCTGAATGATGTCTCATTGACAAGTTGCATTGCAGCAAATTGCCAAGGTTACTTCCATGGTGCATCTCACATCTTCTATTGTCTCAAAGGATAAGAATGGCTTTTGCATGAAAACATCACATCATCAAATTTGCACTCCAGCTCATACACCATTTTGGTTTGGAAATATATCCACATTCTTTCATTGGCACTGGTTCAAAATCCTGGACCAACCCATTTGGTAGCAATGAGAAAGTATCTATATCACACAGACTGCAGACAGTTCACCACCATCTTTGTAAGGAAAGTTAGGGAGGAACAGTGTTGGGCTTGCTGCGATCATTCACATCCTGTGTATGAATAAACTAAAATGTGTTTCCTAAATACTGCAATGAAGAAATAAAAGGACTAAGATTAGGTATGGAAAATAGATAGCATTCAGGTAAACACAAAAGGAACAGGGACAGAGACCAGATGTTCCAGATTTCTGCTCTCCGAAGACTATACTTGAGATTTCTGAGTAACTTCAACTGTCTCTAAACTGGGCTTGAGGGGAAAACAAATAAATCAAAAACACAGCCATCCAAATATTTTGATTTCTGAATAGCTGAATTATATTTTAGTTGTGGAACATCACTCAGCTTTAGTTGCAAAGACTTTGAGATTAACAATTAAGGTAGCAGCGACATTATTTTAATGTTGTCAGATGTTATAAGTTCCAATTTAAGCTAAATTTGTCTGCTAAATTAATTGTCTTCTATTCATATGATAATGAATTGAGCAGATGATTTTATTGGTTATGCCACCACTGGCAGAATGCTAATTGTTAATAATGAGTACATTTTAAAATGTGATTTTGAATTCATAAAAAAGAAAGGCAAAAGTAGACCATCCTGGACTATGATATCCTAGCAAGTTTTGAAATTGATTAAAGTATCAATACAATTTTGTCAATGGCCACAGTAATTCCAAAAATAATGGATTTCTTTGATGGTGGAACAGCAAAGAGGTTGCCAATTAAAATTACACAAGTGGGATGACCCTAAAAATAACTGATAAAATGTCCAACTAAAGTGAATAAGGAGAGGGGAAATGGATATATTGAATTTAATGACTATGTAACTATGTACTGCAGGCTAACAAAAAATGAGGGAATATTTGCACAAAGATAAAGTGAAAACATACACTGAATTCAGGCACAATGAAAGCCTAGATAACAAAAAATGGTCCTTCAATTTAACAAAGTTGGAGACTGCTGACAAATACGCATGAACATTTGGTTTTTATGTACCTTGGATTTCTGTATATAGCATTTAACTTTATTTAGTAATACAATGTTCTGCTGGAAAATCTAGTCAATAGTGTCACCAGTTTGCAAATCAAAACAACTTATTTAATTAACAAGTATTAATTATTAATGGCAAGGTATTACTCAGTATATATGTGTGATTTCTGGTAGTTTTGGGGTCATTGGCTATCTGGGTTTTTAACACAATCATGGAATAATAAATTATGGGGACATAAGGTTTCTTAAAGTTTGTGTCACCATTCTATTTCAGCTAGCAATCAAATCATCAAAGCACTGGTGAATGGAAATGGAAAATTTTTGTGTCAAAGGAAACTAAAGGAAAAAATACAGAATTGTAGAGGGTCTAATATTAAGTCAACAACTTCATAAGTTCCTCCAGAACCTGGAAATAACTTTAGATTTTTGGACATGGCTCTAAACTTATCAGATATATAAGAAGTAGCACTAGGAATGTATTTACTTGGGGTATTGAAAGATGAGATAATTTTACCAGAGATTTCACAAGCATATGATATATCTTTCTAAGCAATTATGCTGTTGATAGCATATATGAAGAGAGCATATGTTTTCACATGCATACTTTCAGAGCTGTCACAAACACTTAGTTCATGCCAGTTTTAAATAACCTTCAGCTACAGGGCACTGTGCTGAACTACTAATTGTTATTTATGTGTAAACATTTTTTTTTAATAAGTGGTATATTTATCATTTGAACCTGGCAAGTTAACAAATATATCCCCATCTCCTTCTATATCTTCCTCCTTCTTCAAAAGACGTAATGTTTTAGCTTCAACCGTTTTCTATGGTAGTGAACCAGGGGAGACAATGTGAAAATAAGGGGATGCAATTTAGCACTGAGATGATGAGAATTTGATTCACGCAAATGATTGTAAACCTTTGGAGTTCTCTTCCATAGGGCACTGTGGAAGTTCAGTTTTTCAGTATATTTAAAGTATTAGTTGATAGATGTTTGATTACCAAATGATTATCAATAGGTTATGGGGCTGGGCTGGTTAAAATGCATTGAATTGTTCAATCAGCCATGATCGTACTAAATGGCAGAGTGGGCCGAAAAGGTTGAATGGCCTACTCCTTTTTCCATGTTCCTGTTCTACTAATAGGAACTGAAAGGAATTACTAAAGGAGATAGTTTTGATGACCCAGCAGGTTATTAATGAAGGCATAAGTGAGAACTGCAGATACTGGAGATTAGAATCATGATTCGACTAATGCTGGAAATGCACAGCAGGTCAGGCAGCATCCGCGGAGCAAGAAAATCGACATTTCGGGCAAGAGCATTTCATCAGACAGTGTGCGGCCATTAGCTGCTTGTGTTCTGTACACTTGCCTGCCCCACACATTACTGAACATTCACACCAACAGATTTGCTCACAGAGGCTAGGGAAAAAGGTAGCGATGTTTGACCACGAGGGGTAATAGGACAGCAAAACTCAATGCTTTATGAATGTCTTGTTCATCTTCCTTCCACAAACTACAGCAGGCTCTCAACATAGACATCGGTCCATGTTACATTCTCTGTGGGCACAAAGTTAGGCACCATGTTGGCACAGTTACATTTAAGGTAAGACAGAGAACGTGATACTTCATATACAATGCGCTTTCACCTGTGTCACTAAAGTGCCCTCTTGTTTCTTTCCCTCCTGCTACTTCGCAGTATTGTCCCTTGTTCTGTAGTATGGAGTGGAGTGAGCTTGTTTGACAGTGGAGCCTATTGGCCCTGGAAGTTTGGTCAGGTGACCCAGGAGGCATTCGTGTCTGCATAGCCCAAATGTGGGGAGGTCTTCTTCCCAGCAGCAAGTGGACCTATTTTGGTTTGAAATTCTGAGTCAAAGTAAAGGTTTAGACCACCTCAGGAGTGTCTGTGGAGGAGATGTTTGGAGGGGGTCAGAGGAGGCTGGATACGTTCTGACATTGTGTTGCCTCTTTATGAGGAAGACACACCTGAGATTCTCTGTTTCTATTGCCACCATGCCTTTGGTCATGAAGACCAATGCTTTGGTCACTGGGCCACTGATATGTGTGCAACTCCAGCGGATCCTGAAGCTGCTAGACCTAAATCGCCATGGCAGCTGCAAACCTGTCTGTGAAAGCACATGCTGTGTCCTCTACAGTTCCAATGGACCACTGCCTCCCACACACTTTTGTACTACTGCTGTTCCTCCCTGTACATGTGGACAAAGTTCCTGATTTAATTTGATAGATTTATTGTCCCATGTATCTTGCTACAAAATACAGTATAGTGTCACCACTCTCCAGCACCATCTTAAAACACAGAAAAATAAATCAAAACATAGAATATAAAGGCAGAAAATTGAAGAAGTAAAGATTGTTGAACTGACAGGGTCCTCTCCTGCTGGGTGCTGAGCAGGAGACTGGTCTTCCAAGTGATAGTGGCCTAGGCTGTTTCTTCCTTGGCAAGGAGCAGAAATATTACAGTGAAGCACTCATCAAACTATTCTCCAAACCACCTAAACATGACATTCCCCAAAAGGTGTCAGTATCAGAGCTGGTGGGGGTTGCAGGAGGCAGCCTTGCCAATGCTTCTTTATCTTCCTCAGTACTCTCACCCTCGGAGGTAGAGAAGGTTGTTTCTGGTGAGGCTAGGACCATTTTTGAATACGTCTTGGATCTACAGTACAAATAGTGGTTCCTTCTATCCACTGTGCTTGCTACATCCTCAATGAACTCCAATAAATTTGTCAGTCATGTTTCTCCTCTTTACAAAACCATGTAACTCTGCCTAAATTTATTATGATTTTCTAAATGTCCTGCTACTACTTCCTTAATAGATTCTAGCATTTTCCAAAGTCTGAATTTAAACCAACTGCCCAATAATATATTGTTTTCAATCATTCTTCTTTCCTGAATGAAAATGTTACATTTCCAGTTTTCCAAACTGTTGAGGTCTTTCCCAAATCTAGGATATTTTGCAATATTGAAATTGATGTATTCATAGACCAAGGCAGTAATGAGGTCTGACTGGCAATTAAATGCCTACCAAAGTTACCTCCATGGAGATAGTGGAATCCTACTGATACCTGCAAGACAAAGATGACAGAAGGCATCACAGCCAATGGTTTGAACAGGTGTACAATGAATGAGATTGACAGTAGATTTAATATGAGATTTACAGTGCAATGGGGAGTTGTCTTATTCAGTTGATAGGACAAGTATGTTTTAGCATTCCCATTGAAACAGTCCTGATCTTCTCCTGTGAGGATAGGATTCTCTAACAATAGGAGGTGAGGATCTTAACGTCAGGCCCCCTTCTACCTCTCTGGGCCTTGTCTGCCCTATTGTGGGCTGTCTTCTCATGAAATGAGGCAAAGAGAGAGATTGAGGGAGTTGAAAGTGAAAGGCACAGTTGTTAGTGCTGTTGCAGTTAGCCTAAAGGTGGTGAGGTAAACCAGATGAAGTCAGTAGGCAGCAAAGAGGCCATACAGGGTTAGTGATTTGGGGAATTGGGATGAAACAAGTGAATGAGGGAAGGTGTGAATGGCAGTGATGAGAGTGGTATAGCTTGTGCCTTGGTGGGAGGTAAGTGTAGTCACAGAGATAGAGTAAGTGAGGTAACAGAATGAAGGGATTAACACATACCCTGGTAGAGCAGAGAATGCAACTGGCCTTCTTTTAACACTGATGGCCATTCCTCTGTACTGTAGAGGTAGCACAGACTCCAGTGATGACCTTGGACCTGATTGCCAGGGTGTGGTGGTTTGGCCTTCTCTGCCAGTCCTCTGGGGAGAGGATGCTCCTCCTCTGCACCACACCATCCACAAGGACCTCCAGGTTCCTGTTGGAGAATTGCAGTGCCATCCTCCTCTTCTCCAAACTCATCTGGGTGAATGGGCATCACCACATAGGGCAGCTTTAGGACCAGTGCTCAAACAGGTGCACTGAGGACTTTTACATATGGCACAGGTGCCAGGGATGCTGGTCTTTTGGCAGATATCTGATGATGGTGAGTTCTTTCAAGAATGGCATGTGATAAAATGGGGCCAGAATCAGGCGAAACAGTGCCATAGGGATGGGGTATGTAGCTAAAGAGTCAATTTTGGTACAATTCAGCATGAGATCTCACAAAGCCTTATGGTGTGAAACCTTGTGAAAAACTTCAACCCAAAGAATCGATAGAAGAACATGAACTTTCAGTGTGTATGCACAAATTTATAACTGAAGTCTTATGTAGGGAAAATGTGAGGTTATGAGCTTTGACAGAAGAATAGAGGAGCTAATATTATTTAAATGGGGAAAGAATGAAGCAAGCTGCAAGAGAGAGAGATTTGAGGGCCCTCATGCATGACTCAAAAAAAGCTAGTATTCAGGTTCATTAGGCATAAGGAAGGCAAATGCACTATTCACAGAAAAATCACACAAGTATTATGGTACAGAAAGAGGCCATTTGGCCTTCTGTTAGCCATTATTTCAAAGGGAATGAAGTACAAAAACAGGGAAGTCTTGCAAAAAGTATATAAGGCAGTAGTCAGACCAAACTAAGAATACTGTGAACAATTGTAATCCCCTTAACTAAAGAAGATAAGATGTTGACATTAGAGGCAGCCTAAAGAAGATTCATTGGGTTGCTTCTGGTGATGGAGGTATTTTCATATGAGGAGAGGTTGAGTAGGTTGGTCTTGTACTCATTGGAGTTCAGAAAAATTAGCAGATGTGACATCCAGTAAAATGCTGTACACACTTGATTTCATACATCCAGTGTAGAACTCTTAATTTGACTATGATAAATTTAGGAAGTACCTGATTTTGATATATGCGATAGCAAGAGTGGAAATTTTAATAAGTAAGACTGCTTACCTGCCAGTAGATGTTGCTATTTCACATGATTAGACAATAGTAGAAAATGATCAGTGTGTAATACTGTATTGCAGTGGTTAAATAATGCACTCTCATGTTGAGTAAAATATTTTATGGAAACCTTAACTCACTACTATCAAGTTCTGCTTCATGCACTTATCATTGTGGGATGAAAGTGGGAAAAATAATTGTTCCTAACTAACTTGCAAATACAGTCACATTCAAATAAATTGTAATCTTCATGTGAGTTGTTTTCAAATGGGCCTTGGAGGCAAAGACAGAAATTGCTCCTAAACCACAGTAGGCTAGCCAGGACAGAAAATTATTAATGTTTAGCTATTTTTGTTTAACAAAATTGAGCAGAAGTTAGCCATGAAACTAAGGAAAAATTCAAAAATATAATTTAATTAAAATTCAGTTTGAGCTCAATACACAATCAATGTTCTAAGATCATTGTTCCAGAATCTTATTGGGGTCTGAGTGATGTGTGTTATGGTGAGACTTGTGACAGAATCAAACACAAATGTGACTTCAGGAGCAATCTATGTCATCTTTTATGCTTTCCATAAGTGAGATTCTCAGAAGGCAGCAGCTATATGCCAATCTAAAGTGACTATTTCTTAATAACTGACGTTTTTAAAATTCGCCTCATTAATATTAAGCCCAAATCTCAAATATTACCAATCTCACCAAACAAGCTAGACATTGGGAAAACTCAGCAAGGAAACCAGAGTGATGAATTCAGTTTGCCACTTGCTCCAAATGACCTCTATATTGGAAATTGGGAACCAATCTCTGAGGGCAGTCTCCATGGATAATAGCCACACACTCATTATGTCCATGGGCATTGGTATCTGACAAATGCCAGCCTTTAAGAACCCTCATGGCAGATGTCTGATCTCTTTGCAGAACACTTCTGCACTTCAATGCTGTACCTCAGTCTGCACTGGCAACTATCAGTGTAATGCTGCAGCAAGAAAATTGTGCACTCAGTGACACCCGGCACAAGATCTGGAACAGGTTGCTCTTCAATTGTTTTCATAGCATTCATTTACTTTGAGTCTACTGGTATCTCTGCCTTGGACTGCCTTACCTTGTCATTTTGCACTTTGCCCCCTGAGCCAGAGTGACAAACTCATATTACTACTGTCTTGCTATATCATTTAACATAGAACATAGAACATTACAGCGCAGTACAGGCCCTTCAGCCCTCGATGTTGCGCCACCCTGTCATACTAATCTGAAGCCTCTCCCACCTACACTACTCCATGTATGACCATATGTCTATCCAATGAAGACTTAAATGCACTTAAACTTGGCGAATCTATTACCGTTGCAGGCAAAGCATTCCATACCCTTACTACTCTCTGAGTAAAGAAACTACCTCTGACATCTGTCTTATACCTATCTCCCCTCACTTTAAAGTTGTGTCCCCTCGTGTTTGCTGACCCAAGCAAAAATCAAGAAGCTTGTCATAGATGTCCGCATGCCTCAGCCAAGTCAAGTATGATAGCCTTCGCTCGGGGAGTTCCCATAAGTCAAGAGCAGCCTTGGATATCAGTTCAGGCCCTGCTCAGGACAGTCAGAGTCAAGATCCTCTCCTTTCCTCCATCACCCATCTGGACCCTTTCAGCCCCACTGGGGCTGTCTCCCTCCTGGAAAAAGAGAGTACTTTTGGACCAGATGGAGGAGAGGTGCACCATGTGAGTGAGTAAACAACGCAGATGGCATGCAGTGTTAGTGATTTCAGGAGTTGAAGGAGACAAGAACAAGTGGACGCAATTTTGCCGGAAATAGTGAGAGTGGTAAAGCATGAGTTTTGGTAGGAGGTGGATACAGTAGCAGAGATAGAGTAAGGTATCAGGAAAAGTACAACTGCACTTACATTGGAGGAGTGCAGAAGGTCATTCACTTTCTTCCTACAATGCTTGGGCATTCCTCCAGATGACTGAAACCACTTTAACTTAGGAGCAGGTTGGTATGGTCTGGTGTTGTGGCCTTCGCTGCTAGTCCTGGGTGAGGAGGTGGTCCTACCTGTGCGCACACCATCCAGTTGAACCTGCAGGACCTTGCCCCACCAAAAGCAGGGTACCTATTTCTCCCTTGAGCGTGTCTTGACGTTTCATCCTGATGAAGGGCTCAAGCCTGAAATGTCAATTTTCCTGCTCCTCTGATGCTGCCTGACCTGCTGTGCTCTTCCAGCAACATACTGTCAACTCTGATCTCCAGCATCTGCAGATCTCACTGTCACCTATTTCTTCCTGTCTGCCACATCTGGGGCAAAGTTTGAGAGTCACACCGGTCAGATTTAGATTGACACCTATATTGACAGGGTGTACTACAGGGCTTTTAAAGATGACAAGGGCACGAGGGATGCAAATGAAATCTGCTGAATGGCTTGGTGTTCCAGGAACAGCACAGAGTTGATGAAACAGAAATCATATGTGAGAGACCCATAGCGGTGGGAAAGGTAATTAATGAGACAAGTTTGGTAAGATATGGCAAGAAATCTTGCTAGACATGGGGTCCTGGAACCCTCCAAACTCATGACAAAACTTGAATTTAGTCAAGAAACCTAAGATTCAGCCCAAAGATTTCTTGTTGTGTTAATGGAGTGACTCAAAGAAAGACCTTCGGATTTAGTACTACGTAGTCCTAGCCAGACTCAAAGTATCAGATATTTAAAGGCATTGCAACTCCTTCTGTACTTTGATTTTATTGTCTCACTTCCTCATTTCTATGATTTCAATCTGATTTATTCCAACCATTGGAGGATTTGAGCTTTAGGGAGAAGTTAAATAGGCAAGGGCTGTTTTCCCTGGAGCATCAGAGGCTGAGGGGTGACCTTATAGAGGTTTATAAAATCATAAGGGGCATGGATAGGATAAATAGATAAATTCTTTTCCCTAGGATGGGGGAGTCCAGAACTAGACGGCATAGGTTTAGGGTGAGATGGGAAAGATATAAAAGAGACCGAAAGGGCAACTTTTTCACTCAGAGGGTGGTATGTGTATGGAATGAGCTGCCAGAGGATGTGGTGGAGGCTGGTACAATTTCAACATTTAAAAGGCATCTGGATGGGTATATGAATAGGAAGGGTTTGGAGCGATATGGGCTGGGTCCTGGCAGGTGGGACTAGATTGGGCTGGGATATCTGGTCAGCATGGATTAGTTGGGCTGAAGGGTCTGTTTCGGTACTGTATATCTCTATGACTCTATGAGTCTATAACTAAGAGTGAAAGTCCACATTTATACAGTGCATTTAATTTCATCGGGCATGCCAAACACTGTACAGGCAATACTTACCCAAATAGCCCCATTAATACTGGGGTCACAAGAAGAGATCAAAAGCTGGCGTTTTTGCAACAAGTAACATCTTGCTTGAACTGCATTCCCTCTACCACCAATGTTCGGTGACAGTAGTGAGTACTGTACACAAGGGGCACTGTATTTACTTGCAAAAATTACTTTGACAACACCTGCTAAAGCAATAATTGCCATCACCTAGAAGGTCAAAAATAGCAGATAAATAGGAAGTCACTACCTGCAAATTCCCATCCAAGTCGCAAACCATTCTGACTTGGAAATACATTGCCGTTCCTTCAGGGTCACTGGGTCAAAATCCTGAAATTTGCTCTGCATTGTAGGGTATCTATACCACATGGACCACAGAGGTTCAAGAGGCTAGCTCACCTTTTCAAAGGTACTTAAGGTTGAGAAACTGTGTGCATATCAATGAAGAGAAAGAATCCACGTTGTTCTCAAGGAGTGTCTCTCGGCAAAGCTGCATGGACTGGTTTTCCCAGCTTAATTAGTTTACTAAAACGCTTGCTATTGCAATACTATGCAGGTTGGAGCAGGTTCAACCAAGAATTGTACTTGACCTTTCATATACACAGTATGCACCTCCAATTAACAAGATCATTTTCAATTTTGCAGGACAAAACTTGATATGCCTCAAAATGGTTGTATACATTGTAAGGTGAGACTGACCATGCATGTTCATTATAGTGCAGGCTTTCTCAGGGGTAACTTAAAGAGACACACATACACAAACCAGGTGAGAAGGTTCAGGACAGAGAGCTTTTTGCCTACCCACCTGCCTCTCATTACATTTGGAGAAGAAAGGAATTTGGTAGTGGAGATAGTGGCATAATGGTGGACTAGTAATCCAGAGGCCCAGGCTAATTGGGAACAAGAGTTCACACCCCAACACGACAGCTAATAGAACTTAAGTTCAATGAATAATTCCAAAATTTTATTTTAAAAATCTCAGAATGGTGACTATGACAGCTGTCATTGATTATAATCTAAGCGCATGTTTCTTTAATGCCCTTAATGGAAGGAAATTTGCAATCTTTACTTGGCATGACCAACATGTGTTGACACATCCACTGTAATGTAATTGACTTTCAACTGTCCTCTGTAATGGCTTAGTGAGACACTTAGATCAAACTTGATTAGTTTTGGGCAACTCACACAGAATAATAAATAAAAAAACACTGCCTGTAATTTTAGGATGGGAGGAAGTTCTCATGATCCAGCACCCAATGACCTATGGACAGCCAATCTCTGGTATTAGAACACTCCTGGTCTGCACTCATACCAACCCCACCTCCTGCCATACCAGGGAATGGCTGCCAGACACTGCCAAGCTCACTCAGTCATGTCTCTAGTTGGACTTTCTGTGAGGTTTTTGGTTTTGGTTCCACTTTAATCCCACTGCTTGTGCTGGAAGTGAAGCTCTTATTTAAGTCAGAAAGTATTGCAAATGGGCATGGGTATCTTGATGGCAGGCAGGAGACTGCCTGACAACCATTCAGATTTGTTGGGATACCTGGACAGAATCATTATGGAATTGCTGGCAGTTAAATGGGCTCATCCATCATGCTGACTACAAATGCAAATAACAGGAGCATGCAGCTCAGAGCGAAGCACACTGTTGAGTGTGCATGACTCAGCAGGGGATCCAAGTCAATGTGAGACTAACATTTGGAGTCAAACAGCACACAAATCAGCTTGTATGTCCTAGGGGTATAGGTGAAAGACATCTGACTTGTAAGAAGACTGAATATGATGGGAGTGAACATATTCCAGGTTTAAGTGAATAAGACCAGAAGCCTTGTTGCGTGAGGTGACATGAGGTCCTCTATCCACAGTGACCCCAAAACACTGTCTAGACAAAGGTTGTGATGACAAAGTGACCAGGTTCACTTATTGCTGTGAATGTAAGTATTATCACCCCAAGAACCTCGATGCAGTGCAGGAAGAAGTTAAATGAATTGACATGAGAGGTCAAGACCAGTGAATGTTTCTGTAAGTTAATGAGACATCCTTAGAATTGATCTTCAAGCGTCACACAAGTCCACCACACCCACTTTGTTCACTACAAACAACCTCTATCAACAATGACTCATATTTCAGATCATAGCCTCACCTCTCATATAATCAGCACTGCTGCAAGCATCATCCACATCTCACAGCTTTGCACACACACTGCCAACTATTCAATAAGGACAAACAAATCACCCAAACCTATTGCAGAACATTTACTGACCACGCCCTTGCAGAATAAGGTGATATTCACAACAAATAATTTCAAAGCAGCTGAGGACATCCATAATTTAATGTCCTCAACTAGATGTTGGAGGAAGAGTTCGCCATAAGTTTATTTCAGACTGTAGCAACTGGAAGTCTGAAACCATTGTGGATGACAGTGAGCTCATATATAATTCTGGTTGTCATGATCCATTTCCTTCACAATTGACAATTTCTTCTGATGTAAGTGGCTACAGGATGTATTGACTGCCTTCCCTTACATCCTCCTTTCTCTCACTATCACATTCTTACGCTTTTCTCCTTCCAGAATACAACTAATTATTCCTTTAAGTAGTGCTGATGGGAATTTCTTCCTGCTTATCAACATACATTCAGTTGTGCAAGGTTAAGTGTTAGACCATTAGGGTAAAGACAGCACTGATACAATTGAATCAGCATCACTTACTGACTAATGTCATGATCTGTCTACATCAGGACCATGCTTCAAGCACTGGTATTACAGACCCTACCAAAATGGCACCGAAAATAGCTCATATCAGATATGTGCAAGTGTGGGTTGAAATGATTTTGAACATGAAATCGTAGGATAGCAATGAAAATACAGATGCCACAGAGCCAAATTTTGTGTCATTGGATTCTAATCAGCAGTATATATATTCTGATTAACTGAAGTGATAGTTCTGAAAAATCCTTTGAAATATTGAAACATGTTCACTCCACATTGTCAAGTGCTGAATTGGAGCTTTAGCTCTCTTTTCCAGATTCATTAATATACTCATGATGTACTTACTAAAAGGAAACATAGGGGAGAAATTACTGGCCAATATGCATTCAGCAATGAGGCGCAAAATTTCAATGATGTTCTCCTACTCTCTGTTCTTAGTGCAGGATTGTTTTGGTATGTTGTAATAACAATGGCTTCTTTCAGGCTAGCATCAGCTAATACAGACCAGAAATTGAACTTGCTGTCTTTCCTATGACATGACACCTCATCAGATGACATATTGGTACAGTGCATTTGCTGTCATCACAACATCATTGTTCTGGGTGATTATTAATTGTGTTGAATTGTATGCAGGAGTTGAATCTTTATTGAGCATTAATTTTAACCCCTATATGAAGTCTAAACCAGTGGGCTCCTGTGGCCAATGTCCCTACCTCTGGGACAGAGGTTTGGGTTCAGGTATTCCTGTCTTGAAGGTGTGTCATAACATGTCAAAATACATTGATTAAAACACATCTTAAACAGACTGCACCCATAGTCGACATTTTCAGAGGTGTATAGATTTAATATGTAACAGTATGAATAAATACAAAGGTGTTGAATGATTGATTTCACCAAAAAGAACATAGCCTGTCTGATAGGGATGTGAAAGTTATTGATTATGTATGTAGATTGTAGTGCTGAATCACACCTTAACCCCACCATCAACCTTATGAACCTGGCTTGTGCTACACCTAATACTCCAAACATTTGCAAATAATTGTTTGATAGTACAGATCTTTAGTACTGGTGATAAAAGACATATTTTGCCCAAGCTTTCTCCCTTGCACGCATCAAGACATTTGTAAGAATACCAATATAAAAGGCAACAACAAATTATATTTATTAGAAGCGAGTGCTGATTGGCAAGTGGACTCTGATTGGTAGAGACATTGCTGTGGATAATTCACGATGATCACTGACTGTTAACTGCCATGGATATTTAAATTTAAACCAGGGGTGGTTGAGTCTGATCAAAGGTTGACTCTGATTGGTCATGGAATTGTACTGAAGACTCTTTTGGAGAATATCTGCTGCCTATTTTGTAGGTACAATATGTATATAAGTTAGACTAATATGCATTCATGTTTTTTCTGTCTGCAAAAAAAGGAGTAATTTATTATATTTATTTATAAAGTTCTTCATCAGTTTTGTAAGAACTGAAGAGTCATAACAGATACAAAATGTTAACTTAATGTTCATGTGTTTTTCTGTTCACACGTGCTGCCAGACTTGGAATGGATTGTTAGCTGACTTCAAGACAGGAAACACTGAGTGGGAGTAAAGAGGAGTTATTCAGAATGGTACCATGAAGTCGTGATCACACAGACCAATGTTGAGACAATTGGTGTTCACAATTTGTATTAAAAATTTGCAATCAGAAATGCAATTTCTAAAAATTAGGATGACACCCATCTGGGGTATAATCAGTTCTGAAGATTACAGCAAGATGTTGATCAACTTTCAAAACAGGCAAATAAAGTTTAACACAGATAAATATGAGATACGATATTTTGTTAGGAGGATATTTAGAATTTGGAAGGTGAAAATTTGGGTGTGAAAAAGCAACAAATAAGTGGACAAACACCCTTATCTTAAAATTGTGTCACAGGTCAGAAAGGCCATTAAAAAAAAACAAACCAAGCACGAAGCTTGTTTTTAGAGGGAGAGAATTTAAAAAGAAGGTGGATGCACTGAACCTATACTGAATCTTGGTTACACTGCTGCTTAAAGTACAACAGACAGTTCTGTTCGCCAAGTTATTTTTAAAAAGGTGCAAGGAAGATTTACAAGGGTGACACCAGAAATTCCTGGGTGTACCTACAGGAAAGAGTCTCTTTTCTTTTGAAAAAATAAAGGCTGATGAGACCTAATACAGATCCTTAAATTTATTAAACGTTTTGAAAAAGTAGATGAGGAGCAAATGTTTCCTCTTGGGGAGATGAACATAATTAGAGCCCATCAATATAATGTAATCACCAAGAAATCAAATACAGAATTGAGAAGAAATTTATTTGCCTGCAGAGTAATGAGAATGCTGATCTTGCTACCAAAGGGAGTGGTTGAAGTGAAAGTATGGATCCATTTAAGAGGAGGATAAAGAAGCATTTAAGAGCGATGGGAATAGCTGGTTACAATGGTAGACTTTGATGAGAACAGCTGGGCCGAGGCTCAGGTGCAGCATAAACATTGGCAAGTATTGTTTGGTTTGAATGGCTGCTTCTGTGCTGTAGATCTTAAGTAACCCTATATAATTCATTACTCCTTAATAACCAAGCTAGGACAGCAACTCTATTTTAATGTGTACATGCCAGACATAACTTGGAAGGCAGTAACAAACTAACAAAACTGGATTAGCCGCATTTTAAACATCAGCAAGCAATAAGACAGAGTTAAGCAATCCAGTAATAAATGAATAACCCAATTTTAACTAAGGATGACAGTCATGGAGATACGGACAGATGTGAGTGGTATTAAATTTATCCCTCATTGGTCAGACCAAAACTTGTTTTGCTGGTGAAAACGCAGCATTAGTAACCTTTTAAAAGCTTAGTTTAGTTTACTAAGAAACTGATTGATGCACACCAATTAAACTAGTAAAAATGTCAAGCACTTTTATAATTTTTTTCACTGATTTAATGTAGGATTACTTGCCGTCAGTGACTAGAAATTTTTAGAAAATATTTGGAATAGAAATTTATCTCAAAAGTTGACACAAAACAATGGCATTGGATTGTTTGCTCACTAGGCACATCTGATATTCAATTCAACTGCAATGAATAAGCAATTTTGATGTGATAGCACCAATTTTTCATCTTATAGAACATAGAACGTGCAACAATACAGCACAGAACAGGCCCTTCAGCCCTCAATGTTGTGCCAATCTGTGAACTAATCTAAGCCCATCCCCCGACACTATCCCATCATCATCCATGTGCTTATCCAAGGATTGTTTAAATATCCCGAATGTGTCTGGGTTAACTACATTGGCAGGCAGGGCATTCCACGTCCTTACCACTCTCTGAATAAAGAACCTGCCTCTGACATCTGTCTTAAATCTATCACCCCTCAATTTGTAGTTATGACCACTCGTACAAGCTGACATCATCGTCCTAGCAAAAAGACTTTCACTGTCTACCCTATCTAAACCTCTGATCATCTTGTATGTCTCTATCAAATCCCCTCTTAGCCCTCTTATTTCCAATGAGAACAGACCCATACCTTTCCTCATAAGACCTTCCCTCCAGACCAGGCAATATCCTGGTAAAACTCCTCTGCACCTTTTCCAATACTTCCACATCCTTCCTGTAATAGGGTGACCAGAACTGTACACAGTATTCCACATGCGGCTGCACTAGCTTTTTGTATAGTTGCAACATGACATTACGGCTCTGGAACTCAATCCCTCTACCAATAAAACTTAACACACCTTATGCCTTCTTAACAGCACTATCAGACTAGGTGGCAACTTTCAGGGATCTATGTACATGGACTCTAAGATCCTTGTGCACATCCACACTACCAAGAATCTTTCCATTGACCCAGTATTCTGCCTTCCTGTTATTCTTTCCAAAGTGAATCCCATCAAATTTATCTAAATTGAACTCCATTTGCCACCTCTCAGCCCAATTCTGCAGTTTATCCAAGTCCCCCTGCAACCTGCAACATTCTTCCACACTGTCCACTACTCCACCGACTTTAGTATCATCTAAAAACTTAATAACCCATCCACCTATGCCTGCGCCTAAGTCATTTATAAAAATGACAAACAGCAGTGGTCCGAAAAAAGATCCATGTGGAACACCACTAGTAACCAGACTCCAGGCTGAATATTTTCCATCAACCACCACTCGCTGCCTTCTTACAGAAAGCCAGTTTCTAATCCAAACTGCTAAATCACCCTCAATCCCATGCTTCTGCATTTTTTCCAATAGCCTACCATGTGGAACCTTACCAAAGGCTTTACTGAAGCCCATGTATGCCACGTTAATTGCCCTACCTTCATCCACATGCTCGGTCACCTTCTCAAAAAACTGACCTCCCCTTGACAAAACTATGTTGACTATCTGCAATCAAATTGTTGCTTGCTAGATGTTTTTGATCTAATCTCTTATAATCCTTTCCAAAGGTTTTCCTACAACAAACATAAGGTTCACTGGTCTATTATTACCTGGTCATCTCTACTGCCCTTCTTGAACAAAGGCACAACATTTGCAATCCTCCAGTCCTCTGGTACTAAGCCTGTAGACGATGATGACTCAAAGATCAAAGCCAAAGGCTTCAACACCTCTTCTCTAGCTTCCCAGAGAATGCTCAGATATATCTCATCCAGCCCAGAGGACTTGTCTACTTTCACTCCTTCTACAAATGATAACACTTCTTCCTTACTAACCTTTATCCTTTCTAGTCAAATATCTCTTAATTCATTCTTCTCCTCTACAATATTCTCCTTTTCCTGAGTGAAAACTGATAAGAAATATTCATTTAGCACCTCTCCAATCTCCACAGGGTCCACATTCAGCTTCCCATTTCTGTCTTTGACTGGCCCTAGTCCTACCCTAGTCATGCTTTTATTCCTCACATACCTATAGAAAGCTTTAAGGTTGTTCTTTATTCTCCCTGTTAAAGACTGCTTATGTCCTCTCTTTGCTCTTCTTAACTCTCTCTTTAAATCCTTCCTAGCTAATCTGTAACTGTCCATCGCTGCATCTAAACCATTTCGTCTCATCGTCACAGAAGCCTCCTTCTTCTGCTTAACAAGAGATGCAATTTCAGTAGTAAACCACGGTTCCCTTACCTTATCACTTCCTCCCTGCCTGACAGGAACATACATATCAAGGACACACAATATCTGTTCCTTAAACCGGCTTCACATCTCGATTGTCCCCATCCCCTGCATTTTGCTACCCCATTCTATGCATCCTAAGTCTTGCCTAATCACATTATAATTGCCCTTGCCCCATCAATAACTCTTGCCCTGTGGCATGTACCTATCCCTTTCCATCACTAAATGTAATTGAATTATGATCACTCTCTCCAAAGTGCTCACTGACCACTAAATCAAACACCTGGCCTGATTCATTACCAAGCACCAGATCCAGTATGGCCTCCCCTCTTGTTGGTCCTTCAACATACTGTGTCAGGAAACCCTCCTGCACACATTGGACAAAAACTGATCCATCCGATGTACTAGAGTTATAGCATTTCCAGTCAATGTTGGGGAAGTTAAAGTTCCCCTATAATGACCACCCTGTTCCTTTCATTCCTACCCAGAATCATTTTGCCAATCCTCTCCTCCATATCCCTGGAACTCTGCAGAGGCCTATAAAGAACTCCCAGCAGTGCGACTTCTCCGCTCCTGTTTCTAACCTCAGCCCATACTACCTCAGTAGACAAGTCCTCATCAAAAGTTCTTTCAGCCACCGTTATACTATTCTTGATTAACAAGGCCACACCTCCCCCTTTTTACCACCTTGCCTGATTTTAGTGAAAGATCTAAACTCTGGAACCTGCAACATCCATTCCTGACCCTGCTCTCATCATGTCTCTGAAATGGCCACAACATCAAAGTCCCAGGTACCTATCCATCTTCACCTATGATGAATTTTCACCACCTTATTTTATGTGATAAACTCAATTCAGCTGTATTTAAAAAAAGTGCATTGGGTTGCCACTCTGAAATACATCAATTAACATTTCTTCTAAATGCAAAACATCCAGTATCACCATGTTATGGGAGATGATGGCCTAATGGTATTATTGTTAGACTATTAATCCAGAGAACCAGATACTGTACGGGGTTCTGGGTACAATTCTTGCCATTGCAGATGGCAGAATATGAATTCAATAAAACAAACTAGTCAAATGTTGACCACAAAACTGTTGTTGATAGTCACAAAAACTCAACTTATTCACAAAAATCCTTAATGGAAGGAAACTGCCATCTTTACCTGGTCTGGCTTACATGTGAATCCAGACCAACTGCACTGTTTTTGAATCTTAACTGTCCACATTCTGTGAATGAAATTTAAAAATGTAATTGTGCTCACTGTGCTCTAACAATGCAATGGTTCATGATAGATTTTACGTCTGTGATTAAGCAAATTGTTTATAAGGAAAACTTGAACTAGAATTTGGCTTTGGTATTTCATTGGCAATTTGGGTTCAGGTTACTAATTGCATCCAAAATGGAAACTCTACCATGCTGTATCTTGTTAACCCTTAAATTTGTACTTTATTCTATACTATTGTAATGCAATAAGCAGCAGAGCTATTTTATAGAAATCTTTGAAATCACAATCTTATATAAATTTCACTCTCCCTCTTTGGGGGAGAGGCTACAGTCTTGTGAGGAAATGGTGGCCAGGAAAAGAAAAATACATACGACCATAGTAACATATGAATTAGTCATTGGCAATTACTATAGGATCGTCCATCAAGAAAATTCCATGTCACTGGTCAATGGGTTCTGTGGGTCCTTGTGCAGCCGATGAGCCTGATTCTAGAACTGCATCTCCAACACACAACTAACAAATATTTCTGGAAAATGGAAGTTGTCCTTGACCTTAAGGTTATTGTCATTCCTTCCTCTTGTTCCTTTTCTGTTCTTTCCCTTGCTGATAGGTGTTCTCAAAGAGGAGTTGTACAGGAGTATCCTCCAAGTCAGTTTCGTCTGAATGAAAGCCTCCCATGCATTGACATCTATGTTGCACTTCTTGAGGGAAGCCTTCCAGCAGTGCTTGAAACACTTCCTTTGTCTTCATCTCATTCAAGAGCCTTCCTTGAGCTGTGCAAAGAAAATTTGCGTTACTAGTCAGAACTTAGGAACCTTAAACACATGGCCAGCCCAGCCCTTGGATGATCATGGCCTTGATGCTGATCTTTTTAGCTGTTTCAAGGGTGCTAACATTAGTATGCCTGTCCTCTCAGTTGAAGAATCCGTCTCAAACATTGCTGGTACTTCTCAAGAGTCTTGAGGTGGTGTCTATACATAGTCCAAGTTTCACAGTCATATAAAAGAGTCAGAAGGATGACTGCCTTATACTGTATACATGGATCTTAGCATCAAAACAGATGTTACAGTCATCAAACTCTCATCCTTAGGCATCCAAGGGCAACATGCGAAGATTGAATGTAATGTTGAATCTCCACATTGATGTCAACTTTAGATGAGAGATAGCTTCCCAGGTAAGGAAATGTTTTACATTTGGGAGGATTTCTCCAATGATCTTAATGGAAGGATGAATTAGGAGGAGGCATAACTCATTCAGCCCCTTGAACATCCTCCAACATTGAATAAGATCATGACTAACCTGATTACTGGACATTCTCAACTACCGCTGATAAGCTTTCATCCTTCTTACTTATCTACCCCATTTTAAAAATATTCAAAGATTGTGCTTCCGTTGCCTTTTGAGGAAGAGAGTTATAAGGACTCATAACTTTCTGTGAGCAAAAGCATCTCTTATCTCTGTCAGAAATATATGACCCTTCATTATAGATTCTCCTGCAAAAGGCAACATCCTTTCCATTGGCTCTGTCAAGACTCCTTAGGATCTTCTCCGTTTCAATCAAGTCATATTTTACTCTTTGAAGCTCCAATGAAAAATAAAAAGCCACAATGCCCAAACTTTCCTCATAAGATAACCCACTAATTCTATATATTAGTCCAGTAAACTTTCTCTGAACTGCTTCTAACACATTGATGTATTTCCCTAAATAATGAGACCAATATTTTGCACAGCACATCAGATATGGTCTCACCATATATTGTCAAGAGGAGGCAATGGCCTAGTGGTATTATCATTTGATTGTTAATCCCGAGACAGAGATAACGTTCTGGGGACTGGGTTTAAATCCTGCCATGGTAGATGTGGAATTTGAATCCAATAAAAATCTGGAGTTAAGTATCTACTGATGACTATTGTTGATTATCAGAAACTGAGCTGGTTCCAGTTAGGAAGGGAAGTTACCATCCTTACCTGGTCTAGCCTACCTGTGACTGTGTACCCCCAGCAATGTGCTTGACTCTTAAACTGCCCCCTGGGCAATTAGGGATGGACAATAAATCCTATGAATGAATTAAAAAACATGCTCTGTAACTAACACATTACATTCCTATTTCTGTATTCAATACACTTTGTGATAAATGATAATATTGTCAGCTTTCCTAATTACTTGCTGTGCATGCACACTAACCTTTGGTGTTTCTTTCCTCTACATATCAGAGCTCTGCAATCTTGCACTATTTATATAATAAGCTTCTTCATTTAATCTCCCTGTCAATAGGAACAATATCACATTTTCCCACAATATATTGCCTTTTCCATATCTTTGCTGAACATGTGTTGCTGGAAAAGTGCAGCAGGTCAGGCAGCATCCAAGGAGCAGGAGAATCGATGTTTCGGGCATTAGCCCTTCTTCAGGAATGAGGAAAGTGTGCCAAGCAGCCTAAGATAAAAGGTAGGGAGGAGGGACTTGGGGGAGGAGCATTGGAAATGCGATAGGTGGAAGGAGGTTAAGGTAAGGGTGATAAGGTGAGGGTGATAGGCCGGAGTGGGGGTTGGGGCGGAGAGGTCAGGAAGAAGATTGCAGGTTAGGAAGGTGGTGCTGAGTTCGAGGGATTTGACTGAGACAAGGTGGGGGGAGGGGAAATGAGGAAACTGGAGAAATCTGAGTTCACCCCTTGTGGTTGGAGGGTTCCTAGGTGGAAGATGAGGCGCTCTTCCTCCAGCCATTGTGTTGCTATGGTCTGACGATGGAGGAGTCCAAGGACCTGCATGTCCTTGGTGGAGTGGGAGGGGGAGTTGAAGTGTTGAGCCACGGGGTGGTTGAGTTGGTTGGTCCAGGTGTCCCAGAGGTATTCTCTGAAACGTTCCACAAGTTTCAATATCTTTGTCCACTCACTTAACCTATCTATAATCCTTTGTCATTTCTATTACCCCTTGCAACTTACTTTGCTATCTATCATTGTGTCATCAGCAAATTTAGCAACCAATTAAATGAGTAATAAACTTGGTTCCTTCATCCAAGCTATTTATATACATTGTAAAATGTTGAAGCCCCAGCACTGATCCCTATGGCACACCACTGATTACATTTTGCCAACCAAAAAATGACCCATTTGTGTTGTTCTCTGTTTCTTATTGACTAGCCAATCTTCTTTACTTTTCACTTTGCTATCCTCTAAAAACATGAGTTTTTGATTCTCACAATACCTTTTAATTTGGCACATTATCTAACGCCTTCTGGAAATTCAATTACATTACTGGGTAAATGACATGTATCCAGGATGTTGAGGGAAAAAAGGAAGGCAATATTAGGGGCCCCGACAGCAATTTTCAGATCACAAGTGAGGTGCCAGAGGACTGAACACTGCTAATATTGTCTCATTATTTGAAAAAGAAATAAACCAGGAAATTGCAGGTCAGTCAGTCTAACCTTTGTGGTCAGGAAGTCATCAGACAAAATTCGAAGGAAGACACTATGCCTGCACTTGGAGAGACACTGACTAATCAGGGATAGTCATGGATTTGTTAAAAGATTGTGCTTGTCAAATTTAATTTAATTTTTTTGAGGAGGTAATCAGGAGTCTTCTTGAGGGTAACATATTTGATATAGTCTCCATTGACTTCAGCAAGGATATTGATATGATGCCTCATAGCAAGAAAGATAAATCAAGAAAGCAAGAGTTTACCAGATGCATGTAAAATAGCATTTTGGATCCTAATTGGCTGAGAGGTAGGAAGCAAAAAGTGATACTTACGTGACAGGAAGTCTTTCCAGTGAGGACCCAGAAGATTTAATGCTGGGTGTCTTCCTGTTTGTAGTACTTATTAATAACTTGGATAAATGTAGGGAGTATGATCAATAAGCACATGAATGACACAAAGAAAAGGCAGGATGAAAGTGAGCATAGCCATAAACTGCAGGAGGATATCAAAGGACTGGTCTGGTGGGCAGAGCAATGGCAAATGGAATTCAACCGGAAAAGTGAGACATAGTGCACTTGGGAGGGAACTATTAATGGATTACACAATGGATGGTAAGATCCTGCAAAGTACTTAAGATCAGTGAGATCTTTGTGTGCATATTTGCAGAAGGTAGCAGGGCAGATAGATAAGGTGGCTAAGAAAGCACTTGGAACATTTACCTTTATTAGGTAAGGCACAGAACATAACAGCAAGGATATATTATGTTGGATATGCATAAAATGCTGGTTAGGTTGCAACTGGAGTACTGTATACAGTTTTGGCCACCACATTATAGCAAGAATGTGATTGCACAAAAGAGGGTGCAGAGGAAATTTATTTTGCTCCCTGGACTGAAGGGTTTGAGCTTTGAGGAAAGATTGGATCAGCTGGTGTTGTTTTCCTTAAATCAGTGTAGATTGTGAGGAACCTGATAGAGGTGTATACAATTATGAGAAGCAGAGTTAGGTTAGATAAGAAGGGATTTTTTTTTCAGTTGGTAGAGGGATCAATACCAGAGGACATAGATTTTAAGGTAAGAGATAGAAGGCTAAGAAGAGAGCTGAGCAGAAATTCTTTCACCCTGAGGCTGGTGGGTGTCTGGAACACTTGGCATCCAAGACTGGTTGAGCGAATATTTAGATATTCACTTGTGTTGTTATAGCCTTCAGGCTATGGGCCAAGAGATGGAAAATAGGATTATTGTAGTTAGATCCTTGCTTACAGGAACAGACAATAGGCTGAGTGGCCTCTAAACATCTATGACTCTACATTAACCAGGTCCTCTTTATCCACAGAACGTAATACTTCTACAAAGAACTCCAACACATTAGTTAAACATTGATCACCTTGAATTTTCTTACTATAGTGTATTACTATAACATCTTTAATAGCAACTTCTAATATCTCCAATTGACATATTTTAAGCTATCTGGTTTATAGTTTCCTGCTTTCTGCCTCCCTCTCTTTCTAATAAGGGAGTTACATTTTCTATTTTCCTATTCAATGGATCATTCCCTGAACTGAGGGAATTTTGGAGAACTAAAATCAATAGGTCAATTATCTCACTAGCCTTTTCTTTTAAGATCCTAGGATGATGTTGATTAGGAACTGCTGACTGGTCATATTGCAACTCAATAACTTTGCTCAATACCACATTTTTGGTGAATGTAATTTTTTTGAGTTTCTCTCTTCCCTCCATTTCCTGACTGATAGCTATTTTTGGGATGTTATTTGTATGCTGTACAGTAAGGCTTCACAAAGCAGGGTGTTGTGGCCCCAACCTGAAATTTTCTGGGCAGCAATGACTGCTGTGGAGCTTTGACCGGTTCATAACTGCTGCGCTCTTTACATGTCTCCACTCTTGCAAGTATCCAACCTGCTCATTGTTCCTACTGAGGAATCATGACAATTTTCAAGACTTGTATTGGAGACATAGTGGGGAAACTTTTGGGAAGCACAGGCCTAGATTCATATGAAAATGATTAATAAGGCACTGCAAGTTGCAACCATAGATACATTGCAAAGTATGATTCACTTGCATTCATAAATGGAGAAACAATAACTATTCTTATACTAAAGAAATTAACATTTAATATATAAAGAAGCTATTTATACAGAATACTTGGTACGCCATAACCAAATAAACAAAGAAAATATATAAATATTATTACCTTAAAAAGACCAAACCTCTAACATATTTAAAATTGGTTACTTTAATTAAAATTTGCAAAGCCATATGAGCCATAAAATGTTACAACATAGAAACCTTGTTCATTCACAGTCTGGTTATAAAACAGCAGTGATGGTTAGTAACTAAAACAGAAACTTGAAGGCCATTAGAATGATATTTATTGTAACAAAGAGTGCAAACCTCCATAAATATATACATTTTGTTTTTAAAAATGGCAGATCAAATGTGTTTCATTTTAAAGTATTTTATTTAAATTTTAAAACAAATCATTGTCTCATTCATAACCACTTTACTAGTTCCTGCAATCTTTTTGAAGGCTGCAAACTAGAAAATATTGGCAAGCCATTTGCTGCAACTGCAACCTGGAAATCTTGCAAAGTTGTCCTTTGAAATTAGTTTTAAGGTTGCAGCTTCATCCTCTTTGGACTTTGAAAGAATAAGAGAAATGAAAAAGTAGAAGATTCTGAAGGGGCTGGACAGAATCTTCAGAGAGATTGCTTCCGCTGGCTGGAAAATTTTGAACGCGATCACAGTCACAGAATAATGGGTCAATTATTTTGAACTGAAATGAGACATCACTTTACTGAAAGGATTGTGAATCTTTGGAATTCTCTATCACCACAAATTGAGAATATTTTTGAATATATTCAAGGCAGAAATGCACAAATTTTTTTATGAATCATCAGATATCAAGAGCTTTGGTTAAAGTGGAGTTGAGATAGAACATTAGCATGAACGGCCACAGGCTCGAGTGGTCAGATAGTATGCATTAACTCTGCTCCCGTTTCTTATACTGAGCAATACTCACAAGTTGTTTTATATGAGCAGATTAAACGTACTCTAGGAAATATTGATAAGCTACAATGGCTGCAAGTGTAGGAAATATTGGTAATCTGTTGGCTGCTATTAGATTTAAAGCTGCAAAGTCTAGGATATATTGTTATGTTGTTGGCTGGAACTGGTCTTTAATCCTGCAGCAGAGGAAATATTGGCAAGCTTTGTGATTACAACTAGTTTAAAGCTACAACATGGAAATTGGCAGAAATGTTGCACGGCAACTGATTCAAGGCTCTACCCTGAGATATATTGTGTTGGCTGCAACTGGCTTTGAAGCTTCAGCCCAGAGACCTGGCTCAAGTAAGGGCAAGTCTGGATGTTAAATACTCATGGCTATTCAAAACATTCAGAAAATATACAAAAAAGGAAAGGAATAGCAGTATAAGGAGTATAAGGTTAAGGAGTATATTATAGTGCTGGAGAAAGAGGATAGATATCTTGGAGGGTCTAAGGATCCATAGACACAACAGTCAATAAGATACAACAATGCCTCTTCTACCTCAATAGGCTTTGGAAATTTGGCATGTCCATAAGGATGCTCACCAACTTTTAGAGATGCACCATAGAAAACATTCTACCTGGGTGCATAATGGCTTGGGACAGCAACTGTCCTGTCCAGAACCATAAGAAAGTTACGGAAGCCAACCTCCCATTCATAGACTCCATCAACTCCATTCTATCTCAACTCCATTCATAGACTTCTCATTGCAGCGGAAAGGCTGCTAATAACATCAAAGACCCCTCCCAACCCGCTAATAATTTTTTCTAACTTCTTTCTTCAGGCAGATGGTACAGAAGCTTGAACACACGCACCAACAGGTTCAAGAACAGCTCCTTCCCTGCTATTATTAAACTGCTGAATGGACATCTCTAATTTCAAATCTAATGTTGACCTTGCTTTTGTGCACCTCCTGTGTAGTCATAACCTTACATGTTTCCCTCTGTCTAAGCACCTTATGATCTACATGTCCTTGTTTGCTATGGTTTGCCTACCCTGCTAGTAAAACAAAACTTTTCACTGTACTTAGGTACATTAACAACAATAAATCAAAGACAGAATAAATTTGGCTTGAGCCAAGGTACAATTACAATGCTAAAAGTGCAGTCAATAAACTGCCAATCAGAGGAAAAGGATATAGAGGAACAGACCAGCAGGAAATTACAGATGCCAGCATTAGTTATATTGGGAGACTTCAAATGCCCAAATATAGCCTTGGACAACTGTAATATCAGGGGCAGCAGGGTGGGGGTGGTTCCTGCATTGAGTGCAAGGCAGCCTCCTACAACAGTGTTGAGTAAATAAGAAAATACCTTTTTTTTGGAGATGAGGTGGTCCAAATGGATCAAGTGTCAGAGAGGGAATATCTATGAGACAGTGTTTATCATGTCATAAGACTCAGAATGGTGATGGAAAACTACATGCAACAATCCAGAGTGAGAAAAATTAATTGGCTGAGGGTGGACTTCAATAGGGAAAGAATGGTGCTAGGTAGCATTGATTGCAGAGACCGCTTGGCAAGAAAAACAATAACAGTAACAACCTTCGAAGAGGAGATGGTTCAGGCACACTCAAGATAATATGGCCTCAAATGGCAAAGATAGGAAAACAAATCCAAAGTTTCCTGAATAACAAGAAAAAAATTAAAATAAGGAATGAAAAGTGTGCAGATGACAGGTGTCAGGCAGGAAATAAAATTGAGAACCAAGAGGAATACCAGATATCAGAGGGAGAGATAACAGAAAGTCTTGATAAGGATGATGTTGATTTGGTGTACTTGGACTTCCAGAAAGTGTGGAATACAGTATCACACATTAGATTTTTGAGACAAGTTATTAGCTCATAAAACAAACAGGAGCAATATGGAATCGAATTGTGCAATGAAATGTATTGGTGGCTACAGTCAGCAGATTACCACTAGGTAACGATAATCATTTGAACAGTTGTTGAAGACACAATGGGGTAAAAGGGAGGATTGTTTGAATGAAAGTAATGCGCAAGGAAAGATAATGGGGACAGCAGATTAGCTCCAGATAACGATTTCACTTGAAGAGCCGGGGCAGGACCGATAGGCTGAATGGCCTCGTCTCTGAGACACTGTTGGCAATGGGCGGTTCCAGCACTTCAGCCAACTCTCGCGAGAAGGTGAATGAGCAGGCGCCGTCCGCCCTCGGCTGTTTGCTTTGCGGTGGAGTTGGCGAGGAAGAGGAGGAGGGGGCGTTTGATGGACAGGGCCCCCATTGGTCCGATAACCCGATCCGGTGAGTGAACTATCCTGACACGGCGGGGCTTCATTGCTATTGCCTAGCACACTCCCTATAAAATATATACTTTTGTACATGCACGAAGGGAAAACAAATCACGCCGTCATTTGAAGCCCGGAGCGGCGGCAGTTGATAAGGCTCGAGCTGGTCCAGTTTCCGTGCGCGCGCTCTCTCTGCTCTGCTCTGCCCCGCCCCCTCCACCACAAGAACCCGCCTCCAATTCCGTTTTCTATTGGCCTTTATACGTCACGGGCTCGCGTCAATGCCTGAAAGCCGCACGTCGACAGGGTGACAATGTTGTCAATCACCTGGGGCGGTTGCGTTTCCGCCTTGGTGGTAGTGCTGAGCACTTGACAACTTGATGTGGATGATCCGATCTGAAGGCGGACCTCAGCCCAGCAGGTAGCTCACGTTTTCTGTTGTTTTTTATAAAACAATAAATGACCAAGGGAAACGAATGTCATTCGGAAATTATTCCACTTTTTCCTTCAAGGGGAATGAAAACAAATGAGTTATCAAAACAAGGAGGGGGGGGCGGGGTAAAAAACAAAGTGGACATGATCAGGTAGCACCAAGTGTCTTACGGTAGGGCACTTTGCTGAAGAGATGGGTGGCCAGCCGGATGGTTGGATATGTGTGTGGTTTTCCGTAATGAGGACGTCAGCGTTTGTCCTTGGGTAGCTGTCCTGCAGACGGGCCTCCTTTACCTACTCCAGACGCCCCTTGCGGGATTGCACACACCAGTTCACTTTAGTTTTTGTGAGGCGATCTGTTTTCCTCCTTCTGCGTATTTTCGTGTGTTCAGAGACATGGGGGCGTGTGTTTAATCTTGTCCTGCAACTAAAAATTTACAGGGCTGGCAGATGTGTATTCACGTCAAAGAACCATGTTATGTGCTTAGGTGATCATTATTATACCGAGGAACTTCCTCCAGCTAACCTTGCCTAGTCGACTATTCCTCGCAGCGTTTCCTTTTTCTGTTCGAAGTCTACTTTAAAGCAATCATATCGAACTCGAAACGTCAACTGTCTCCAGAGATGCTGTCAGATCTGCTGAGTTTCTCCAGCATTTTTTTTAAGTAGTAGAAGTCTTGTTGGTGCTGTGAATCACCTGAAATCAAATCTATTTTCAGGCTGCTTACATTATAACAGTTGATCAATTTTCCCCTTTATTTTTTTCTTCTTTTATTAATTGCCTTTTTGACACGTATTTGAGACTCGAGCAAGAATATATCGTTACAGTAATATAAACTTCAGGTTATACACTTGAAAGCACTGTTTTAAAGACTGTGTAACTTGACACTTTGTAACTTACCTTCTAACTGATGAATACCTCTTGTGTTACAATATTAACTAAAGTTTATCTTGTTACCAGGCAGACCATTATGCAAATATATTTAGTAAATTGACAATGCTCAAACATATGAGTAATTCAGTCAAGACCTGATGTCCTATGGCTCAGTTTCTTTTCCATGGAATGCTGGGAGGACAAATCTTGTGATTGTAATTTTGGGTATTTTTGATTTCAAATGACTCTCAAAGTCGTGAAGTGTTCTTTTTGTTTTTCTAAAATCATGAGGATTATGGATAGAATGAAAAGAGAAAGTCTTTTCCCTGGCGTGGGGGAGTCCAGAACTTAGAGGGCATAGGTTTTGGGTGCGAGGGGAAAGATATAAAAGAGCTAAGGGGCAATGTTTTCACACAAGGTCGGGTATGTATGGAATGAGCTGCCAGAGGAAGTAGTGGAGGTTGGTACAATTGCAGCATTTAAAATGCATCTGGATTTTAGAGAAGGATTTCGAGAGAGATGGGCCAAGTGCTGGAAATGGGGCTAGATTAAGTTAGGATATCTGGTTGGCATGGCTGAGTTCGACCGAAGGGTCTGCTTCCGTGCTATACATCTGTGATCCTAGAAATGAATTTTCTTAACCTAACATTATTTTCCTGACTTCCAAATACAAGCAAAAATACATTATTTATGAAGTTGCAAATTTCTTTACAGTCAATGAGTAGTTGCTGAAATGGTGCGAAATTGTGCATTGCAAGCTCCCACAAGTATTAACGTGATAATGAACAGATAAATATCTTTGCTTCTGTTGATTGAAGGATAAATATTAGCTGGGACGCTAAGGATAATTTTCCTGTTCATCTTTGAAACTATACCATTGAATCTCTTGTATTTGCCTTATAGTATAGATGGGCTCTCAGCTAACTTCCCAGCAGAAAGATTGTATCTCTGTCAGTACAGTGCACTGTATGGAATTATCAGCTTTTATGCCCAAATATCTTAGGATATGAACCCACAAGATTCTCTCACTACCAAGCATTCAGTAATCACTGTCAAAAAGAAAATGGATTCAGATGTCAATGAAGAAAATTATTGACTTAAATAACAAATATTTATATACAGTACATAAATGGAAGAGTCTAGCTGCTCCCTCAAAGGTTGAGACTTGGGTTAATATTGGGAAACAAGGAAATAGCAGTGATTGTAAAGAAGTATTTAATATTTATATTTCAACAAAAGAATCATAGGCATAGTAGGTAATCAAAGGGAGGGAGGAACTTAAAATGAGTTTACCTTCAGAGAACGAAGTACTGGGAAACTACTTGGATTAAAGAATTCAGCTATGTGGAGAGACTAGAGAAACTGGTTTGTCCTTTAGAGCAGAGAAAGTTAAAAGGATATTTGATGATATTCAAAATCATGAAAGGTTTTAATAAACTAAATCAAGTTTCTGGTGGCAGGAGAGTTGATGACCAGAAGAGGCAGAGAGATACAGTAATTAACAAAGGAGCCAAAGGTAACATTGGAAAATTATATTTTGTGCGTAAATTATGACTTGGGAAAATATTGAGAACTAGGTTGAAGCCAAATCAATAACGTTTTCAGAAGGAATTTTACTCGCACTCCGAGGAGAATTTTGTAGGGTTTTAGGGAAATAGAAGAAAAACTTCAGTAAGTTCCATTAGCCAGCAAAATCATAAATGATTGTTGCTCTTTTAATTGCCATTTTCCTTACTTATTCCTATGTATGCAGCCAAATAAACATTCTTAACAAAAATATCTGTTTAGCAGTTCAGAAATTGAGCACTTCTGAAAGAAAGACATTTTTTGTCAAAGCTTTTTCTCAGCATTCACAAGAAATATCAATAAAAAGAGAATATTTTATGGCGTGTTGGAGGAGAGTGCTGATTGGTTGGCAAGTTCTTCAGCAAAGTTTCATTTTTCAGCAATATTTATAACAAGCACAGAAAAACACAATTTGGAGCATTTGCTAAACTCGAACTAGGACTGATTATTTAATCTGTGGTATGATGTTTGCATTGCTGCATAAACTTAAAGATTTCTGACTCCTGTAGAAAATCTTCTTGCAAGAAATCCATCGGGACAGTGGATGTTTCACTCATCTTGTGGAACTACGTGAGTGACCATGTTATAATCAGGTGAAAAGAAGTGTTCTAGACACATCAAAAAACCCTGTTAGTAGTTGTACCTGCTTTTTTTGGAATTATGATATCCAAAGTTCTGTAGAACCAAACAGAAAATTCTGCAATAGTGCAGAAAATTGTATGTGAAGAACTTGCTCTCACTGCACAAAGCTGCACTCAAAAACAGCTTGAGTTAAAAACTACATCTGCTGAGCAAGAGTTGATAATGTAATAACTTAACTTCTAGCTTCTCCAGTTTCTTCAAATACTATATATTGAAACTGAAATTATATTGCTATTTCTTCTTTATCTGGGTCAAAATACTGGAACTGCCTTTCTAACAGTAGTATGGGCATAATTACATCCCAAAGACTGCAGTGGTTCAAGAAGGCAGCACATCACAATCTTCTCAAGGACAATTAAGAATGGACAATAAATGCAGCGTAGCTGACGATGCCTATATGTTGTGAATCAATTTTTTAAAAAAGTTCTTCAAGGCAAAAATGTCAGTTATTT
The DNA here is from genome assembly GCF_047496795.1 of Chiloscyllium punctatum. Lineage (NCBI taxonomy): Eukaryota > Metazoa > Chordata > Chondrichthyes > Orectolobiformes > Hemiscylliidae > Chiloscyllium > Chiloscyllium punctatum. The sequence continues at coordinate 20,025,929 of NC_092775.1, forward strand.
ATGTTCATAAAGAAATTGCAGATGGTAAAACAATTGTACTTGTTGTTATACTGCTTAGTATAAAATAAATGTCAATTCTTTTAAATCAGTAAGCCAAAATGATAGATATTTACTTTGCCATTTTTACGTTAAATAGATACTTTTCAAAACATTTTTATGCTTTTTTGTTTGGCTACAAAATTTCAAATTTTAGTTTGTAAAATAATGGTAGAGAAATTTGGAGCATTCAAGTCATTTGGCTTATGTCCCCTGCCTTGACCCTTTTTGATGCATAAGTAAGATTTGAGAAAATGAATGTATCTGATAGAATACCTGTACGTTGACAATCTTATTTGTTAAAATCAAGCTTGACATTCTAAGATTTCTTTGCTGAGTGAGCTAGATGTACCTCAATATCCAAAATCATAGGTATAAATACAGAACCTTCCATGTGCTTGATTATTTAATGAATTAATTTTACATTTGGCACGTAGTCTTAAGTGTAGTTTATCCCTGAGCAATTATATTCCTCCTCTTTTGTACATCTGTTCACTTTTTGGAATTTTTAAACATTTTTTCAAAGCATTTTCCTTTAAAAGGCCCTGATGTTCTTTTCTGTGTGATTTTGATAGCATGACAGATTAGTGCAAAGCAGATCGATGACATTTTTAATTCCAGTTGAAGGTTCATCAGTTGATTTGCAGGAGTATGTCAAGCCTTTAACTAACAGTTCATGGATTTCTGTCTTTATATATGATTTGCTATGGTGAGGCAAAGCTAGAAAATCTGTGTTTTGAAAATAGCTCTGTTTCTTGCTTTGAGACTTTGTCTCAGAACCAATATATAAGACAATGGACTGTAAGACTCCACTGATGCCCCTGGTCCATTGTAATCTTTTTCATTCTAGGCCAGCCAGTGCCCACTCTTGAAGATCCTCCTTACATGTACCTTGCTAGGTATTACTTTATTCAAGGAACTGCAAATAAGTTTTATTTTAACACATTGACATTCTCTATTACCGTCCATGTATATGTGTTGATTATTTTGTTGTGCTTTGGCTTTGAGTATGTTCAAATATAAATAGTAACAGTAATTGCCAAAGTCTCAGAGGACCATAAGCTGATCATTCATTAGAGAAAGACAACTGGTGGTGATTTTAACATGACGGTCAATATGCCTCAAATGAGTGGTGTAGTCAAGAAGGTAGGACAATTGTGGTGACCTCAGGTGTAGCAATTACCCAACTGTCCAGCCAACTGAGCTAACTGACCTGCTTGCATATAAAGAGGTTTGGTTGATTAGAATAAATATTTGATGGAAGAAACCACTTGCGAACTGTTTGCAAGTCTATGTGTGTTGGGAATTGTTTATACAAAAACCTTGGGACCAATTAATTTTCTGATAAAGTATATTTGCAAGTCTTTACAAATGTAACCATTTATGAAGATTTACTCTGCTACATGTAACAAGGTTGCCTACTGATTTCTAAAGGATGACTTTACAAATACACAGCACAGAGGAGAAATAACCAATTTTTAATTGAGAATTTTGGGGAAGAAGACCATAAGACTTGTTTTAGAAAGAAGCATGAAAATACTTAAATAAAACAAAGAACCGCGGATGCTAGAGCTCTGAAACAAAAGCTGGAATTGTTGGTGAAACTCAGCAGGTTTGGCAGCATCTGTGGAGAGAAAGCAAGTTAATGTTTTGAGTCTGGTGACACTTCATCAGAAAATACTTAGTTTTGAGTTCACCATAGCAGTAAAAGTAGATCACACACTAGGATACAATAGACCAGATCAAAGTAATTTTTAACTGATAGTTGTTGCATCAGACATAATTGCTGAAGTATGCTCTCTCACTGTAAAAATACTTTGAGGTGGAATTTTTAATTCAATTTTATGTTTTTTAGAAGTAGGTACTTCATATGAAGAAAAATATCAATGTTTTCAGGTGAATACCTATACCAAGTGCAATAATTTGTGGTCAAAAATTTTGCATTCATTTTAAAAGGCTAACTTGTATAAAGAATTGGCTTGTACAAGTAACTTTGCTGGAAGCAATGCTCAGGTACAAATAAAGATGTATTTTCATCCTTTCTTTCTGCAATTTTAAATTATTGGAACATTTTCCAGTATGTTGAAGTTCAACATTAAACCTGTTAACCATTGAGTTGCTTGATATTGGCTTATGCTGTTTTGTTGTAGTGAGTGAAGAGGCAAAACTATAGAAATTAGTCAGGAAGCAGTGGATTTCACCTCCAGGATTTGTTGTTATGGTAAAATGTGTCAACATTCAAGACTAGCTGGATTGTAGATAAGGAAAAGGAGTTGAAAGGATGTGGGAACAGGGTGGGTAAATGCAATTAAAAGCTCTTTGATCAAGCAAAAGATACAATAATTATCATTATGGACTGGTTCAGTGAAATAGTCCTTTTTATGTTTTGACTTTTCATTTTTAAATAGTTTAATTTGTTAGGCAGCTAAGGTCCAAGCCCAAGAAAGCAGAAAGTAATGAAATGCATGTTTTATATTTTGTTAATTTATTTGCTACATTTGATATTTTTCTAGGAATGTATGTTTATTGTAACTTTAAATAACATCCTTATTAAATGTATTTATTTAATATGTTTATCATCAATTGTGGATGTTATCAAAAACACCCAGCTCGTATTTTAAAGTTGAAACAGGAAGTTAAATCTGATAGGGTTAAAATGTTCGCTTGCAGTTGATATTCTCTGTTGAAAACTATAGTAATGTGTATTAGTTTTATGGGTAGCTCCATTAGTAAATTTTATTTCCGTGTGTGAGCTGATTCTTGCAGGCCACAATTTCTAGATGTGATTCAGAACCAATTTTAGTTTAATGGATATCAGCTAGGTAGCAATAGAAGCACTATAGTTCGGGGTGAGGGTGGGAAAAATCAATTGCTATTAATAATTACCTAGTGACAACTCCTCAAAGGATTTTCTGATTAAAATCTGGTTGGGTTCAGCTTTCATACTTCCTGTGCTGAAATAGTGTTAATGATCAACGCTGGGACTTGCATCAACAATTTAGTGATTCCAGAATTGAATTGAATTGTTAAAATCAGCAAAAGTCAACTTTTTCCAATGAAAAGAAAATCATTTCATCAGCTCTTTTGGCTCAGGCCCAGGCTCTTTGTTAATCACTTGCATAGATTACTTTGTGAAATTTAACTAACAGTCAGTTACAAATATGCCTACTAAAAACCAGAACAATCTACATACTGATGAGGTATTATGAATTAATAAACACAAAGGAAAAGATTACAGTAAAATTTTGTTTTCTTTTTAGATTAGATTACCTACAGTATGGAAACAAGTCCTTAGGCCCAACAAGTCCACACTGAACCTCTGAAGTGTAACCCACCCAGACCCATTTCCCTCTGAATGATGCACCGAACACTATGGGTAATTTTAGCTTGGCCAATTCACCTGACCTACACATCTTTGGAGTATGTGAGGAAATCAGAACACCCAGAGGGGGGTCTACGCAGACACCGGGAGAACGTGCAAACTCCACACAGACAATCACCCGAGGCTGGAATTGAACTTGGGTGCTGTGAGTCAGCAGTGCTAACCACTGAGCCACTTTGCCGCCCCCATCTCTTGCTAACATGTATAGTTGTCAGCCTAGGAAGGTGAAGGTAGACATGCATTAGGCATTTGAACAGATTTGAAGAACATGACTAAGATATTGTATTTCAGTAAGAGAAATAGAGTTCATGTTATTTAGAAAAGAAGAATCTTAATGCAGCAAAGGGATCGGGACACCAGTACACAGGATGCAGCACTCATCAATATATCCATCCAAATGCTTTTTAAATATAATTGTACCAGCCTCCACCACTTCCTCTGGCATTTCACTCATGCACCACCCTCTGTAGGAAAAAGTTAAAAGTCACACAACACCAGGTTATAGTCCAACAGGTTTATTTGAAAACACTAGCTTTCGGAGCACCTGATGGAGCAGTGCTTCAAAAGCTAGTGCTTCCAAATAAACCTGTTGGATTATAACCTTGATAGTGTGATTTTTAGCTTTGTACACCCCAGGCCAACACTAGAACCTCTAAGTCTGTGGGAAAAAGTTGCCCTTTTCGATCCCTTTTAAATATTTTCCCTCTCACTTTAAACCTATACCCTTTAGTTTTGGACTGTCCCACTCTGGGAAAAAGATCTTGTCTATTTACCTTATCTATGCCATTCATGATTTTACAAATCTCCATGAAGCTTCCGTTCCAGGGAAAATAGCCTCAGCTTAATCAGCCTCTCCCTATTGTTCAGACCCTCCGACCCTGGCAACATCCTCATAAATCTTTTCTGAACCTTTTCAAGTTTCGCAACATCCTTCCTCTCGTAGGGAGAACCAGAATTGCACACTGTCTTCTAATAGTGGCCTAACCAATGTCCTACAACATGACCTCCTAACTCCTATACTCAATGCACTGACCAATAAAGGCAAGCATACAGTGCCTTCTTCATTATCCTGTCTACCTGCAGCTCCACTTTCAAGGAACTATGAAGGGATGTGCATGCTTAGTGGGTTAGCCATGGGAAATGTAGGGTTACAGAGATTGGGCAGGATGGTCTGGGTGGGATGTTGTTTGGAGAGATGGCATAGACTTGATGGGCCGAATGGCCTGCTTCCCCACACACAATATTACAATTTCACCAAGCAAACTTATGAACTGAGTGAAAAAATTCCACTTGAGAGCTTTTGTTGAGGATGGAAGTCTGTGAAGAGGGGAAGATATTCAAAAGGCAAGAAGATAGAATTTGGAATATATTGCTATCACGGTTATAAATAAAACTTATACATTCAGAATCCTACAGTTCCGCATGCTTATCTGTAACCTTGCAAATATATTCTGGGCCATTTGTTTACTATGTCATCTTGAAGCTGAAATAGAATGCATCAAATCCATCTTGCAGGATAATGGCAGCATTATCTAATCATTTCTTGATGAATATCACAAGCATTCGCAAGCGACTCCAAAGCCATCACTTTTGGTCTTGATAAGACTTTGGATTATCCTGAAAGAAAAGGTGTCTGAAAATTTTGAGGTAGAGGTGCTGAAAACCACATTGCTGTAATGTAGTAGTAACACAAGTGGTATTTGGCACTATTGGTTGTACTGTCAAGCCAAATGTTCTGCCTTTTACACAATGTGTAATGTAGAATAGAAATTTCACTGCCACTGTAATGTCAGATTTGTGTGCTGTGCGTCTGAAGGACTGGTAGATTGCATCAAATGGTATAGCCTTTTGCCTGTTTGCAACAAAGTAATGACCATACCTATCATGCCACGGTTGCAAAATCCTGCAACTGTGGCCAACGATAGATGTGATTCTGGAATTGGACAGCATTTTGTGAATAATCCTTTGCATGCGCAGAATTAAGCAGACAATCAATTTGGGGATGTCTGGGACATGTGTACTGGAAACTTCAGATGTTATTTGACAGATTTTGATTTTCCTCTTAAAGTGGTATTTTTGTGAATTTTCTTAATGACTACAAGATAGGGAAAAAATGTTTTCTGTCTACAGTAGTAAAGTTGATGCTTCACTTCCATATTTGCCAGAAGTCATTAGTAATGAGTTGATCATTTAATTGCATCTGTTTTATAATGTCAAATTATATTGCATAGAATGGGAATGCATAGATTTTGCTTTGCAAAACCTCAAGATTTAATTGGCTAAGTACATAATATAAACTAATTAATTCCTGGTGGTGGAAATTGAATAAAGATTCGTGCACTTTGTGTCTCTCACTGTGTCTCACACCTGCACACACACACCATGGGTGCTGGGGAAAAATAAGTACTACCGCAGTTAGGCAGGAGTGTGGGGGTTATAAAAAAAAACAGAAGAAAAAAAAGTAAACAGGAGACTGTTCGATCACACAGCATTGCCCTTTGATGGGAAGGGCAGTGCTTGTCACTGGCCACCCGAGTATTTTCCTTTTGGAAAAAAAAATAAACTAATTAATGTTCTTGTGGCTTTGCATGTGAGGTTTAAAACAATGTATTTTGATGGTAGGTTTGGGAGAAATAATCAGATCATGTTAAATTTAGGTATCATTTTAAAATTTATAAATTTCCTATGTAGATGAACAAATTCTGATTAGTTTGGGAATGGAGTAGTAGAGCTTTTTGGAGCATGGACTTAGCCACATATGTTTAAGATGTTACTGGCATGATGGTATGATTAACAAAAGACAGGTTTGCATTGGCAATTTGTATTATGGATGTGTACATTGAAATTCAAATTTAAAAATTGATAATGTGGGAAAACATTTAAAATTTTAATTTTTGAAATATCAAAATAATCCAGGATACATAGGATGATAGTAGAAATTATTATGGCCAGGTCATAGATAGATCTAGTCAGTCTCTTTTATCAAGGTGCAAAGGTAACCAGGACCAAGCTTTGTCTTCAATTTAAAAATATTCAAGTATAGGTGATTAGACAAGAATGCAGTCTACAATTCATTCCCCATCTTAAAAATATGCATTAATATGTACAATTTTATATTTACATTTATAGATTTGGTACAATATTATGCTAGAAACTGATCTTGTACATTTTTGCCACCAGCGTTGGAATTGCAGTATTGCCTTTTGAAGGTAGTATAATTACATTGCAACAATCTGTATCGATGATTAATGTCATACATTAGGTTAGATTAATTTATAACAGTAAAGTGTTGGAAAGTATGCACAGTTTTCACTTGTGTATACTGCATTGCAGACTGCAATCCAGCACCATTGGTTGGGGTTTTATGTTAGCCTAAGATGACTGTGACAAGGCAATTTATCTATTGGAGGAAACTTTGAGAGGAGATAATGTTTGCTAGGAGGCATTTCTTAAAGGACGAGGTATTTCTTTGTTCTCGGTTACAAATTTTTGACTTCTCAACTGTTGTACAGGTCACATTACCTGTATTCCAGAGAGTGTTTTTAGTTATCCAGATAGTTGACAAATTCGTAGTGTTCCTCAGGATCAAAAGATCACTTTTTTTTCCTTCTGGCTTGCTGGTTTCAATTTTGTATCTCCATCTGATCTATTTGTGGTGGTGGGGATATTCAGGGTAACCATAAGATATAGGAACAGAAGTAGGCTATTCGACCTGTCATTCAATTAAATCATGGTTGATTTGATAACCTTCAATCCATATTCCTGTCTTTTCCCCACAACCCTTTATTCTAGTAAGGATTAAGTTTTCTGTCACAGTTTTGAACATACTTAATGACCCACCCTCCACAGCATCTGTGCAAAATAATTCCAGATTTACTATCCTCTGAGAGACAAAATTCCTTCTCATCTCTGTTTTGAATGGGTGACACCTTATTTTGAAATAATGCCTCTTCCTTCTTAACTCAGCCACTAGGGGAAATTATCCCTCAGCATCTAGCTTATGAAGCCCCCTATATGGATCTTGTATGATTCAATAAGGCTGCCTCCCATTCTTCAGAATTCCAATAAGTACACACCCAAGCTACTCAACATTTTTTGAGTAAATCCTGTAATACCCAGAAACAACCTGGTGAACTTTCTCTGACCTGCATTCAATGACATTGTATCTTTCCTTGGATATGCAATTAAAATGAAAAGCCTGGAAGTGGGGGTAATGTACTGACATGGATAAAGAGCTGGTTGGCAGACAGGAAAAAATATCATAAACATCATAAGTCACATTATGTGTGGTATCTTATCAAATGTCTTTTAGAAGTTAAAGTATATTACACCTTCTGGTTCCCCTTTGTTCTGCTTGTTACCTCCTCAAATAATTTTAATAAAACTTTCCATCATAACTTCCCCCTCGGGTCCAGAGTTTTTGGTAGACTTGGAGATTTTTTTGCATGCTTATGAATTGCCACAAATCTAATCCAATAGATAAAAATAAGCAATTTTAAACTAGTAATTTAATAGCAGTAGTCTCTCTGAATAAACTGCATATCGACTCTCATAGATTTAGATGCAAAGAGAGAGGCCATTCAGCCTATTGCATCCATGCCAGACATCACATTAGAAATTAGCTTGTAATCAAAGTAGAATGAGCATCCAAAGTCATGTACATTACTAATTTTAGCTGTATTTCGGTTAGAATTGAGCAACGATTGGCATTTATACTGTTCGATGGATGTTTTTGCCAATGGAAAGCAATTGGCTGTAGTGTTCCACGGGACTGATGATTTAGGCCCTTTGCTATCTGTGGTATGTTTTAATGATTTAGACTTGGATGTGGAAGTCATGTTTGGGAAATTGGCAGATAATACAAAAATTGAATAGACATTTGGTAGTGAACAAGATGGTGATCAACTGAAGGATATTATCTGTGGTTTGATTGGGTGGGAAAGTAGCAAAGAGAATTCAATTCATAAAAGTAGGAGGTTATGTATTTGAGAAAGACTAGCAAAGCAAAGGAGTGCACAATAAACAGGAGATTATTGAGAGGGATATAGAATTTAAGAGATCATGGAGTATGTATCCACAGGTCCCTGAAAGTGGCAGGACAGGTAGATAAGACGGTGAAGAAGGCTTAATGGAAGGTTTTCTTCATTGGGCTAGGCATTAAATACAAAAAACTGTGAAGTAATGCTATTACTGTATAAGACACTGGTTGTGTTGCACCTGAAGTGTTGTGCACAGCTCTGTTCACAGCATTACAGGTAAGACATAATTGCTCTTGAGAGAGTACGGGGGATGTTTATAAGAAAGTTGCAAATGTCAAGACCTGGCAACAATGTGGAAAGATTGGATAGGCCAGAATTGTTTTCCCTCTGATGTGATGTGTTTGAGATGCCCACATAATGAAGAACTTGGATTGACTGAGCAGGGAAGATCTGTACCTCTAGCTGAGAAGTCATTTACCAAGGAGCACACATTTAAGGTCATTGGTCAAATGCCCTTACTATTTAGGCAATTGTAAAATCAGTCAATAAGAAGGTTCTGAGGAATAATCTGTAATTGTCCAACATTTTCCTGAAGTTTGAGTTCTATTACCACCACTTAGCTTCATATCCATACACCAGTAAAGGGAATCAAGCAAACTTCCTTAGCACATTTTAGAATTCTTTTTACTTTACATTCTGGGACATTTGTGTAGGGTTAGAGACTCTGATGTTTTCTTCAGAATGTTTTTATTGTGTTTTTAGATGTATATGTTTATTTTAATATTGTTTTACTGTATAAAATATCGTATTTTAAATTTTCAAAACAGTCAGTTGATGATCTAGATTTATAGCTTTATATAGTTTACATCTGGGCCACATTCTTGCTTGTCCAACTGTCTGAATTAACGACGTGGAACTTCCTTTAACCTAACTTTTAATCCTTATCTTGCCATATGACAGACATTCACCACCTCAGATCCACAAAATACAAACTACCTAGCATTAGTTATATTCTCTTGCCTTTATCCTTTGTGATGTCTGATCCCTTGAAGCATTCGCCTAATGTTCCTTAAAAAAAAGTTCAATTTAAAATGCAATACCTTTTATATATGCTCCTTTTTAATAATATTTGATCAATATTAATGTTTATGTTGGAATTCTAAATTAGAGACTGTTCCATTTACTTGTATCCTGTCTCAGGCAACTGACTGTGTGGAGTTTGCACATTCTCCCCGTGTCTGTGTGGGTTTCCTCCGGGTGCTCCGGTTTCCCCTCAGAGTCCAAAGATGTGCAGGTCAGGTGAATGGGCCATGCTAAATTGCCCATACTGTTAGGAGCATTAGTCAGAGGGAAATGGGTCTGAGTCGGTTACTCTTCAAGTGGGCAGTACGGTGGCTAACTAGGCAGAGTTAGCACTGCTGCCTGTCAGTGCTGGGGACCCGGGTTCGCTTCCCGCCTCAGCTGACTGTCTGTAATGGAGTTTGCATATTTTCCCCATGTCTGTGTGGGTTTCCCCCAGGTGCTCCGGTTTCCTCCTATGATCCAAAGATGTGCAGGTTAGGTGAATTGGCCATGCTAAATTGCCCATAGTGTTAGGTGAATTAGTCAGGGATAAATATAGGTTTTCTTTTCGGAGGGTCAGTGTAGATTTGTTGGGCCGAAGGGCCTGTTTCCATACTTTAGGGAATCTAATCTAATCACTTATAAATTACTTGGATGAAGGGACTGAAAGCAGGATTACTAAACTTGCTGAAGACACAAAAACAGGAAAGTAAGTTGAGGAGAGAACGTGCAATAAAGGGATGAAAGTTGGTCAAGTGATTTGGGACAAGCTTTGGCAGTGATCCCAATTCTAGAACTTCTCACAAAAAGGAGAATTCCTTTCCACATGCATCCTATCATGTGGGAGAATGTGAACTTTGTCCTTTTCAATGAGAAGTGTTAAAGCATATTATCTAAATGAGAGATTGCAGAGTTTGGAGATGTAGAGAGGTCTAGTCTTGTTGTGCCTGAAGCTCTCAAGGTAAGTATACAGGCACAACAAGAACTAGGAAAACTAATAGAATTGTATATATTGTGAGGACATTTGAGGGTCTATACTTCAGTTATACTGGGCATTGTTAAGACTACATTTGGAGTATTGTGTACTGTATTTGTCATCATCTTAAAGAAATGAGAGTGTGTTGCAAATAGTTGAGAGAAAGTTTACTAGACTAATACTTAGAAAGATTAGGTGTATTATGGGAAATTATTGGACAGACTGGAGCTATATTCACTTCAGTTTAGAAAAATAAGAGATGACTTAATTGAGATGTATTCGATCCTAAGATGTCTTGATAGGATGCATGTGGAAAGGAATTCTCCTTTTTGTGAGAAATTCTAGAATTGGGATCACTGTTCAAAATTAATGGGTCACCCATTTAAGATAGAAGTGAAGAGAATTTTTTTTCTCAGACTGTTGAAAGTCTTTGGAACTTTTATTTTGAAAGATGCACTTTTGTATATATTTTTTGTGGATTCTTGCAAAGGGGTTAAAGATTACCATTGGTAGGTGGGAATAAACCATAGTCGTATTGAATAGTGAAGTCGCCATGTGGCCTATCCCTATTCCTAATTTATTTGTTTGTAGTTCTGTTGTAATGTGAGAAGATGCAGAGGCTAATCTCTGTACAGCAGGATCCTACAAATAGCAACAAGATGAATAACCAAAGTTGCTTTTCTTACTGATTTCTTGGTTGGCTAAAATATTTAAATACACATGCTTTAGAAAATATGACCTGCTTCATTGAGTGACACACCCTTTATTGTGACAGTCAGCTGCATTCATGCTGTAGGTTATGCAGCTTGTTTAACTGCATTCCAGTGTGTTTAGGCAAAATGGTTATATTTTTGCTACAGAAACTGTCATCTGTCATATTTTGTTAACTTTTTGGTTACATTGAAGGTGCTCACATTGTCCTGTTTCCCTTCTGACAAATGCAAAACTTTGGTCAAGGAATGCCAAATAAATGTTATTGAATACTTCTCGCATCCATGAAGGAAATTGTGGAAGGTATGGGAAAAATGTTGAAATATTGAAGAAAGGTGCACACTTTGCTTAAAAGGTGACCTCCAATGATACATTTTGAAAGCTACATCAGTGCTGATAACATAATAGCCATTTTAATTAATTTCTTGTAAGTGAATTCCTTTCTCATTAAGGTTACAGCCACCCAGAATTTGATCAGAGCCAACTGTACATGTTCAGGTTCTTTGCATTGTCTCAAGTCACTAATACTGCCAAGCTCCTGCCTCTAAGGGTATCATTAGCACAAACATGGAGATATATAGCTATTTATTTCAAGTTCTTGTTCTTCACAAATATACATTTGCATTTTTCTTTTCCTGATTTTTAGTTTGATGTGTTTGTGATCATTGCTTTCCTGTAAGGACATGCTTTTGCAACTTCTGTTGCTCAGTTTTATTGATGGACAGCAGGCCCAACAAATATTACTTCATTTGGTTCAGTGAGATCTGGCAACAGGTGGATAGATAAAGCAGTTGTCTCCCTAAGATGTCCAAATCTATGTCCCTTGTACTTAAGGGAGAAATGAGAGATACTCCAGTAGAAATGAAAAGAGAGAGAGTAATGGTTTTAATATTTTCATGACTTTTGAAGTCATTTTTCATATCGTGTTTTTTGTTGCTTATCTGTTGACCTCCTTGTTGACTTTTCCTTCTAACATTTTGGCCTGATATGCTTTTAACACGTTTAACTCTGGCTTTTTCTATTGTACCAATCTTCACTGTCTCTTTTAATTATCCATTTGTAACCTTTACATCAAGCCTATTGTTGTACAGTTGTTAATATCTTCTCTTGGACTCACTTTGTTTAACTTGAACTAAATCAAATAATATTGCTTCTGCTCTTGGAGTAAAAAGCTACTGATTTAAAGTTGGATACATTTCCCAATTATCCTTTACTGGATTCTAATCTATCGCTGAATAAATAAAATTAGATAATCTAGTGTTATTGCCTGGTTTATCTGCTGTATTTTCTGAACTGTCTTATAGATTTTCATTTCTTCCCCTTCTCCACTGTTTGGTCTATATTTAACATGATCATATAAGGACAGCATTACATTGAACCCATCATTAGACCCTGAACATGCTGAGCAAGCAGTGTTCAGGGTAACTATGTTTTAATTTGTGGCTACTGCTAAGAAGTATATTTTATGTGTTTTCAAAAAAAACTTACCTGAGTAGCCCTCAGTTTGCCTCCCGATTATTGATTTCATCCAATCATTTAACACTCAATGGCGATTTATTTTTAAAGTATACTTGTAGTGAAAGGTATTGGATAATATTTGAATGCATATCATTTATCTTTGTATGTACAACGCTATTTAATTTCAGCTGATCCTAGTAGCAGAAAACTGTTTATATCTGTTGTATTGTGTTTGATTATTCCTTTTTTTAATTCATTCATGGGAATTAGGCATTGCTAGCGAGACTAGTCTTTATTTGCCATTTCTGATGAATTTATTTTATTTTTATATTTTTCTTTGGGTATTCTGACCTGGTTTCTCTGACTAATTTATTGCTGAGCTGCTTTTTTTAGTTTCTGAAGCGCTGCAGTCAATTACATCTTTCTAACCACCCAGGTTTATGAAGTAACCAAGTTATTTTCTACCAAATAACTATTTAAGCATACCGCTGAAGCAAGACACATTTTATCAAAAGCGTTAGTGTCAGGACAATTTGCAAGAATACTAATTTAAGGAGAAAAGCAATATTTCTACTAATTAACTAGTGGGCTGTGATTAGAAGATATCAGACCTACTCTACTGCAAACCTGTTTGGCTTTGGATAATGCACCAGTTGATGAGGATTGACAGTTAACTACCAACCTTTGTTTCAATTTTAAATCAGGCAGATTGACTTTTGTCAAGGCATTCCCCTGAGAAATGAAAGTGCCTTTCATCTATTTTGGACCAATGTGCAAAGAACAAGCATACATTAACATATGTGGCTTCTAGTATATACAAGTGCGCCACACTGTGAGCCCAACTAACATTCCTAAATTGATTTTTTTTTTAGTATTGTTTGTTTCTCACTTCAGATTATAGAGCAAATGTCCAATTAAGGCATGGCATTAAATACTGCAGCTTCTGTTACATGTTTTAAAAGCACGGGCTGGTTGGCTATAATTATTACCATGTTTGTTGTGAACAGTGAAGAGATATGCTATTCAATAAATGAAATTCATATATCATGTTATTCATTTGACAGTACATTATTTTGGCTAGATGGCAGTATCCTGTTAGTGTCACATACCACTTGTGTTGCATACCATTAACATGAAATGGCAAACTTTACTGGTTTCTCATAGCTTTGAGATATCTCACCCCTCTGGTGCCTTAGAGCCACTTATGAGTTTGCAAGATATACAGTGAGAAGCAATCTAATTATTGCATCGTTATCCCTTAGGATGGCATTGATGTACCTATTTCAGCAATAAGGCCAATTTTAGTGCTGTGGCGATGAGTGGATGGTAGGTTTGCAGTGGGAAGTAGTCAAAAAGGCTTGATAATCTGCATCCCAGAGTACTAATGGAAATAGCCATGGAAGTATTGGATGCATTGGTAGTCAACTATCTGTGTGGAGTTTGCACGTTCTCCCTGTGTCTGCGTGAATTTCCTTCGGGTGCTCCGGTTTCACCAGCATCTTGTACAGTAGTAGTAAGACTTGCCTACTGTTATACATTAAACCAAGTCTCTTTTGATTTGCAAATTTCTGCAGTTTTTCTCAATTTAAATAATACAATGTTCTTTTTCTGTCCCTTCCAAAGTGAATAACTTCACGTTTTCCAGATTATGCTCCAACTTTCTGCCCACTTTCTTAACCTTTGAACAGTGAAGACTGTTGCAACCCTTCTGCAACTTTGCCTTTCTCTCTATTTTTGTCATGTGAAAATTTGGCTACAGTACATTTGCTTCCTTCCTCCAAGTCATTAATGTATTTTGTAAACCAATGCGGTGCCAGCACTGATCCCTGTGGAATTCCATTGCTTATGCATTGCCAATCTGAAAAGATCCCCTTAAGCCCAGTTGTTGTATCCTGCCCACTAGTCAGTTCTGTATCCACACCACCTCCAACACCATGGGTTCTTGCCTCCTGACCCAATCAACATAAACACTAAAGTCACCCATAACTATTGTTCCATTCTTTTTATATGCTCCTATTATTTGTTGTTGTTTTACAGAGGAACCTTGAATATCCGACATTCGGTTATCCGAATATTGGAGTATCCGGCAAGATCGCAAGATCCTGATGCTTGGCTAAACTATGTCAGCCGACATTCGTTTATCCTGAATTTGATTAACTGAACGAAATACTCCCCGCCCGTGTCCTTCGGATAATCGAGGTTCCTCTGTATATCCTTTCCGGCAGTATGGCTACTGTTTTGAGGCTCAATTCACTCCTCTCAGTGTTGTCTTTACCTTGCTCATATTTCCACCCAAATGGACTCAACATCATTCATGCCTAGGTCATCTTTCACAACTGTCCTCACAGCGCTCTCCTTTTGTCGTTCCAAAAGATCAAATATTCCTGAATGTTAAGTTCCCAGGTCTGATCTCCAAGTAACCAGGTTTCCATAATCGCTACAAGTCTAGTCTTGCACCCTATCCTATA
The DNA here is from genome assembly GCF_047496795.1 of Chiloscyllium punctatum. NCBI lineage: Eukaryota > Metazoa > Chordata > Chondrichthyes > Orectolobiformes > Hemiscylliidae > Chiloscyllium > Chiloscyllium punctatum. Next base: position 20,041,001 of record NC_092775.1, read on the forward strand.
AGATATCCTGCCACTTCCAGATACTAATGTAAGAGTAAAGCAAAGAAACAAAAACAGAATCTGCTGGTGAAACTCAGCAAATGTAGTATCTGTGGAGAGAAAAACAGAGTTAATGTTTCGAGTCCAATGTCCTTTTATCAGAATAGAACGCAGAGGTCTGTTATATCCCCAACAAAGTACACTACTACCAACATCCATGCTGAAAACTAGGCCTTGTGGATCAAACCTCAGACCTTAGGAGCCTCCTTTAGCAAGGGCAGAACTTCAACATTGTCCCAGGTTGTCAGTGCAGCCTTTGTTCCTTGGATGAGTAGAGTGATTGATAACAAAAACCTGAAAACTGACACAAAGCTCATGGTTTACAACATAGTAATGTTACCTGTCCCTCTGTCAGTCAGAGCAATTAACAATGCATGCACAGATCTCAAATCCCCAGGAACATATCTCTAACAATGTCTCTGTCTCTACAAAGTCCTGCAAATCCAATGGCAGGATACATGCTCCTATATCAGCGTCGTCTTTCAGGCTGATATCCTCAGCAAAGAAGCACTGATTAGAAGCATAGAAATCATAGAATCCCTACAGTGTGGAAACAGGCCATTTGGCCCAACAAGCCCACACCAACCCTCTGAAGAATATTCAACCCAGACCCATTCACTACCTTTTACTCTTACAGTTCCCCTGACTAATGTACCTAACCTACATGTCCCTGAACACTATGGGCAATTTAGCATGGCCAGTTCACCTAACCTGCCCATCTTTGGACTGTGGGTGGAAACTAGAGCACCCTGAGGAAGCCCACGCAGACACAGAATGTGCAAGCTCTACACAGACAGTTGCCTGAGGCTGGATTCAAACCTGGGTCCCTGGTGCTGTGAGGCGGCAGTGCTAACTACTGAGCCAACGTGGCTGTTGTCAATCAGTTAAATTGGTGAGGCATTTCGCCTCCATGCCTGACACAAGACCTGCAAAGCAAACCCCACCTCAAGGTCTGTCAAGCCAAGTGATTACCAGGGAAACACATAAAACATTTCAAGGACATCCTCAAAGCCCACTTGGCTTATGGTAAACTCTTACTCAAGGTTGCCCCAAACTGGAGAAGAAGCATCTACAAAGGTGCCAGTCATCTCAAGCATAATGCCAAACCACCTCTTCATCCACCACTTGCCCCGCTTTTGGCTGAGTATGCAGATCTCGCATTGTAATGTTTAGTTGTCTCAGGACATACCAGTCCAAAGTAGAAGAAAATTATTCTCAGTCTTGAAGGAATGCCTAAGGTGTCCTTTTCACAACTTACTGTCCTGCCTATCTCTGTGTCATCAGCAACCATGCTTTTGTCCCTTTGTCAAAGTCACATTTTTAAATAGTAAAACGTTGAGGCTGCAGCACTGATCCTAATGGCACTCTGCTCATGACACCTTGCCTATAAGAAAGATGACTCATTTATATCTATTGTTTCCTGTTACCTAGCCAAACTTTAATCTATGCCTCCCCAACTCTAACTTTCTACAATAACCTTTGATGTGGCCCCTTATGTTTCTAGAAGACATTTAATAAGGCATTTAACAACATATCCACCAGTTCCCCTTTATCCACAGCACATGTGATGTAAAGTGAAGAGTATGTAGGTTAGTTTGATCTTAGAGTGGGCTAAAAGGTCAGCACAGTATCGAGAGCCAAAGGGCATGTATTGTGCTGTTTTGTTTTAGGTAGAATTTAAGTAAGTTGGCTAAATATGATTTTTCTTCCTTAAACCATGTTGATCCTGCTTACTTCGGCCTTCTCTAGTCTTTCTATGTGAGTAAAGTTCTTATCTCTGGCGTCATTCTAACATATCTCTTCTGCATCCTTTTTCATGTCCTTCGTAGTTTATGCCTTTGAGGTCTGGGATCCTATTTTTATTTTAAACCATTCCTATCAACTTGGTTTGTTATCTTCAAAAATTTCTGTTCATGGACCTCTAGCTCTTTTCGTGCACCCTTTCTAAGTCTGCACTATTTAGTTAATATTGCCTGTTCACATACTTCCTTGCAAAATGCATCACTTCATTCCTTAACTGGTAATAATGGGCATCCTGTGCATAAATCAGAGGGTAGACTTCAACATTTTAGTTTCAGTTGTTTCATTTTGCTATATTGTGGTTAGGTCCTGTATGACCTTTCACAGCATTATGACATCAACATATCTTCAGTTGATTCTGCAAGTTAATGTGCAGTATGTAGGTGTTACAGTGCTGAATAATGAATAATTAGAATAATAGCTACCTCAGAATGTGTTCAAATATTGTTATACATTCTTCAAATTTGGAAAATGTAACTGGAGCAAAGTTACCATCAAACATTATTTTTATATAGCCATATGAACAATCCAAGCCTTCTCTTATTACTTAACTCATTTATGCAACTTGTTTTGCAGATAAGTGCTTTAAACTTCCTTGGTTGAGCCCATCAAGTTGAGGGCTGGCGTGACTGCTCTGCCACTAGGACAGCCTTTATGATGTGAGTAATAAGACGTAAAATGGAAATCTTTAAGATTATAATTAATTAGGATTATAATGTTAACAGAATAATATAAGTTATGAATTTGAGGGTGTGGAAATAATAATTAGTGTTAAAATATATTGTAGAGCAACAGTAATTCCTTTCTAAGTGATTTCTTTTTCATCAGCCAGACTCTTTTTTTTTTCACAATGCTGATGTACAAGATTCAAAACAATTTCCACATGTATTTCTGAACATGAGTAAGGCAGGTTTAATTCTATTGCTTTGTTTCTGTGATTTTTGAAATGAGGAATTTGTGCATTTGGGAAAATTTCAATTTTTAGTTCCATCTCTAGATTACCTGAACCTGTTTATAAGCAGATATTATTTAAACTTCAGCTAATGTCATAGGTGTACGATTCAGCCCAGCCTGTATTAGAATTATTGTATAAAAGTAACATGAGTTTTACAGGTTGAATAACAATTATCAAATAGATTGAGGAGAATTTTGATTTTGTAATAAAATAGTTTTATATTACTGTAAATCAGCCATCCGTTTTACATGTCATTGTTTTGTTCTAAGAAAATCAATTGTTTCTTATTGAACACCATAATTTGCTTGCTTAAAGTTCCATAGCTCAATGTAGTATCACAAATGAAATTTATATCAGTGAATAAAAATCACAGGATCTGGACTTCTGTTTGAATTTCTCATGTGTGCAACTGGTTTACTTTTAAGTTATACAGTCCACGAGTGGAGTTTCATTTAGGACACATAGGGAAGCTCCAAACAACATTAATGGATGCATTCTCCTTGGCAAAGCCTCTACCAATTCAAGACCACTTGCCAACTAATCAGAATGCTGATCATACAGTTAGAGAAGATTAAAGTTCAACATTTTAAAATTTCTAAATTTGTTGGAAAATACTGAACTTTTGAATTCATATTCAAAAGTGCAAGACAAAATGTTTTCTTTTGCAGCAGTACTCCAGTTCTGTACTACTGCAGTTAACTGCATTGTGTGATACCAGATCAGGTTAGCATGAAAGAGTGCCCTCCCTAAACAGACTTACTAAACCAGATAGATTTTGTCTGACATTCAGATTGTTACATGGTCATCATGTTAGACTTTTTTTTAAAATTCCAGATTTGTTTATTTATCTAGAATTTAAATTCTGTGGTCAAGTATGAACTCATGACTCTGGATCATTCATCCAATCCTATAGATTGCTATCCTCTCTGGATAATTAGTCCATCCCTACATCATGACTGTTTATGTTATTGGTTGAATAATTGTCTGCCTCTGTCAGTTTGCTTATCATCAGTATTTTGATGCACTCTAGGCAAAGTTCAGTATTTTCCAGCGCATTTAGAAATTTTAAAATGCTGAACATTAATCTTCTCGAATAAATGAATAGATATGAGCATTTTGTTTAACTTAGAGGTCATTTAAAGTTCAGAAGCCACCAGTGTTTGTTGATGTAATGCAATATGCTACTGTGCATGAATATCCAGTAGGAAATTGCCAACATTTATATATGATTTAGTTGAATGCAATTAAAAATATTTTTATTGAACTTGAAGTACTGCAGTCAAATGTCCAGTTGTGCAAAATTGTTTTGACTTAAACTCAAAATTCAGTGAAGAAGTTTCATATATGTGTAACATTGCTATCTCAAACTTGTATTTTTAAAATTTATTTATTGATCAGTTGTGGGCATTGATGGCAAGGCCAGCACTTATTGCCCATTCCTAATTTTGCCTGAAAACAGTCACTTTCTTGAGAACTGAGTGCTTGCTAGACTTTTTCACAATGTAGTTAAATGTCAGCTGCATTAGTTGTCACCATATGAGGTCAGTACAATAGAGTACCCTTCCTAAGGAACCTTAAAAAATCAGATTTTTAAAATGTGAAACTCTCATGTTTTTAATCCATCATCTGAACATAATGGCTCCTTGCTTGATTATTATAACACAACCACTCTGCATTCTTGTATGCGTAGCCCTGTAACTGAAAATTCATATGTGAATCTTGCAGGGGCAACTTTGCCAAAAATGCTTAATAGCAATTTAAACAAATGCCACAGTCAACTTTTTAAATTTACTTGTTTCCTGGAAATGTGTTTTGCTTTCTTTTGGTGCAGGGAGGAAGGAAAGTAGGCATTATCAGTTGGATTTTTAAATTAAGTGAAGCATTTTCAGATGTTTCAACATGGCTTGATATGAATGTATTTCTAAGTTGAAGCCAGCATTGTGAACCTTTTGTCATGTTATAAACGTGTATTTAAAGAAAAACAAACAAATGTGTGGTTTACTGTTGGCCTCATAAATATAATAGCAAATATTAGTGACATTTATTTTTAACTTTTTATTATGGAACTGTCATTACAAAAATGTATTTTGAAGAAAAAATGTTCCTGCTTAGCGTATTAAAGCAACTACCTGCATTTATATTTTTTAAGAATTGCATTCACTTGTGGGACATTGGCATCGCTGGCTGATCAGCATTTATTGCCTGTCCATAATTCCTGCTGAGAAGGTGATGTTGAGCTGCCTTGAACTGCTGCAGTCCACATACTGTAGGTAGACACTCAAAGCCGTTAGAGAAGGAATTCCAGGATTTGGACCAAGCAACACTAAAGGAATGGGAATACATTTCTAAGTACAGATAGTGAGTGGCTTGAAGGGTAACTTGCAGGTTCTGGTGTTCTGCCCTTGTCGTTTGAGGTGGAAATAGTTTTGGGTTTGGAAGGTGCTGTCTAAGAGTCTTTGGTGAATTTCTGCCATGCATCTTGTAGGTACTACACACTGCTGCTACTAAGCATCGGTGGTGGAGAGAATAGATGTTTGTGGATGTGATACCTATCAAGTGGGCTGTTTTATCCTGGATGGTGTCAAGCTTCTAGGTTTGGAACTGCACCCATCCAGGCAAGTGGGGAGCATTCCATCATACTCTTGACTTGTGCCTTGTCATTGATGGACAGACTCCTGCTCTTGTAGCCACTGTATTTGTCTGGCTAGTCCAGTAGGATTTCTGGTCAATGTCAACTCCCAGGGGAGTTGTTCATAAGTGGGTGCTGTTGATGCCATTGAATTACAAAGGTGAACATTAGATTGTCTCTCTTATTGGTGATGGCCATTATCTGGTATTTGTGCTGTGTGATTGTTACTTTTCATTTTTCACCTGGATATTGACCAAGTCTTGTTACATTTCAACATGGACTGCATCAGTATCTGAGTTGTTGCAAATACTGCTGAGCATTCTGCAATCATCAGTGAACATCCCCACTTCTGATCTTTTGGAGGGAATGTCATTGATGAAGTAGTTGATGATGTTTGGACCTAGAACTACCTTGACAAACTCCTGCAGAAATGTCCTGGAAGTGAGATCACTGACCTCTATCAACCACAACCATCTTACCATGTGCCCCGTAATTCCCACTGATTCCAGTTTTGCAAGGACTCCTTGATGTAACACACAGTCAAATGTGGTCTTGGTAGTAAGGGTTGTCACTCTCACCTCACCTCTGGAATTTATCATTTTTAAAATTTGTTTGTCCATGTTTGAACCAAAGCTGTGATGAGGTCAGGAGCTTAGTGACCCTGGCAGAGCCCTAGCTGGGTGTCAGTGAGTAGGTTGTTGCAAAGCCTATGCTGTTGATGATTCCTTCCAACACTTTATTGATTGAGAGTAGACTGATGGAACAGTAACTGGCTAAGTTGGATTTGTCCAACTTTTTGGGTAAAGGGAATTTTCACAATTTTCAAGTAAACGTTAATATTCTAGAACACAAGTCTTCAGTACTCTTACTGGAATGTTGTCAAGACTCATAGCCTTTGCAATATCCAGTGCCTCCAATTGTTTCTTGATATCATGTGAATTGGATTGAATTGAATTGGTTGAAGGTGGGCTTCTGTGATGCTCAGGTGGGGGGAGGGAATCTCTGGAGGAAGCCAAGATGGATCATCCACTTGGCACTTCCGGCTGAAGATTTTTAGCCTTGTCTTTTGCACTGGACTGTTCACTCGTTGAAGCTGGGGATATTTGGGGAGCCATCTTCTCCAGTGAGTTGCTTAATTCCACACTACTGTTCACAACTAGATGTGGCAGGACTGCAAAGGATCTGATCCATTGGTTGTTGGATTATATTAGATCTGTTTATCACTTGCTGCTTGGTTTGTAAGTAGTCCTCTTTGGTAGCATCACCAGGTTGACACCTCATTTTGAGGTATCCCCTCCTGCACTTTCCATTGATTCCCTGACTTATTAGTAATGGTAGGGAGTTGGGAGAGGATGCAAGCCGTGAGGTTGCAGATTGTGTTGCAGCGTGAATCTGCTGCTGTTGATGGTCCACAGAGCATCATGGATGCCCATTTTAGAGTAACTAGGTCTGTTTGAAGTCTGCCCATTTAGCACGATAAGAGCCTCCATTGTGTTGTGTGGCACTATTCTCAATGTGAAGTGAGGACTTTGTCTCCACAAGGACTGTGTAGGCATTGGTCACTGTCATTGATACTGGCATGAACAGATGTATTTTCAGCAGACCGATTTGGTGAGGTTGAAATCAAGTATGTTTTTCCCTCTTGTTGGTTTGTTCACTACCTGCAACAAACATAGTCCAGCAGCTATGTCCTTTAGGACTTGACCAATCTATCAGTATTGCTGTTGCTAAGCCACTCTTGGTGTGGACATTGAAATCCTCACCCAGAATACATTTTGCACCCTTTTCACCCTCTGTGCTTCTTCCAAGTGTTGTTTAACGTGGCGGTGTACTGATTCATTGGCTGAGGGAGGATGGTATATGGTGTTAAGCAGGAAATTTCCTTGTCCATGGTTAACCTGATTCATGAGATTTCTTATGTCTGGAATCAATGTAGAAGACTCCTATGGCAACTCCCACCTGACTATATACCACTGTGCTATCACCAATGCTGACCTTCTAGTGAAACAAGCTATATCCAGGGATGGTGATTGTGATGTCTGGAATATTATAAGGTATTATTTCATGAGTATGTTTGCCTGTTACTAGGCTAATCTGTGAGACAGTGCTCCCAGTTTTGGCACTAGCCCCCAGATGTTAATTAGGAGAACTTTGCTAGGTTGATAGAGCTTGCCATTGTTGTTTCCAGTGCTTAGGTCTATGCCAGGCGGTTCATCTGGTTTAATTTCTTTATTGAGACTTTTAGTGACTGGTACAATGATTGATTGATGCTGGTTTGCTAGGCCATATCTGAGGGCAGTTGACTTAACCACACTGTTATGGATCTGGAGTTACATGTAGGACAAACCAGGTGAGAACAATATTAGAGCTTAAAAATGTGTTGCTGGAAAAGCGGAGCAGGTCAGGCAGCATCAAAGGAACAGGAGAATCGACGTTTTGGGTATAAGCTCTTCTTCAGGAATGAGGAGGGTGTGCCAAGCAGGCTAAGATAAAAGGTAGGGAGGAGGGACTTGGAGGGGCGTTGGGAATGCGAGGTTAAGGTGAGGGTGATAGGCCGGAGAGGGGGTGGGGGCGGAGAGGTCGGGAAGAAGATTGCAGGTCAAGAAGGCGGTGCTGAGTCTGAGGGTTGGGACTGAGAAAAGGTGGGGGGAGGGGAAATGAGAAAGCTGGCCATGCGGGGTCAGTTGGTTCCATAGACAGGTGCTGAGGAAGGAGATGTGGCTGTGGTAGCGAGTCTGTTTGAGGACGTGGCTGAAGAGCTTCAGGGCAGAGGAGATAACCTGGGGGGTGCAGTGAGAGAGGGACTCACTGAGATCCTTGTAGTGGGAGGAGGAGAGCTTCTTCAAGGAAGGCATCCTTGCAAGAGGATTCCCAGTAGGTTAAAATCAACTAGGAGAAAGTGAGGACTGCAGATGAAAAGCTTCAGGGCAGAAGAGATGACCCTACCTTTTATCTTAGCCTGCTTGGCACACCCCCCTCATTCCTGAAGAAGAGCTTATGCCCAAAACGTCGATTCTCCTGTTCCTTTGATGCTGCCTGACCTGCTGCGCTTTTCCAGCAACACATTTTTAAGCTCTGATCTCCAGCATCTGCAGTCCTCACTTTCTCCTGAGAACAATATTAGTCAACCAGATAGGTTTTTCCAGCAATCAGCGATTGTTTCATGGTCATCATTAGATTTTTAATTCCAGATGTTTGTTGAATTCAAGTTCCACCATTTGGAATGATGGGATATGAGAATATTAGCTGAGTTTCTAGATTAATAGTCTAGCAATAGTACTACTGGGCCATCATTAACATTGTAAAACTAGGGACTGCTATCAAAGTTTGACATTGAGATAATTGGACTGGTGATCAAAAGCTTGATTAAACTCTGAATAATATGATCTGTGTGATTAGAGCAAGGATTTTCAACCCTTTTTGCTTCTGCGGATCCCCTTTCATGATATATAACAATCAATGAACATATGTAACATGGGAAAAGTATTTTTATGTATAAAAATGATTAATTATGCAGTTAAATATTACTTAGGTTTTACTTGATAAATTTATTGTTGGTCCTGGTCATTAATTGTGGCATGGTACCAAATTGGGGCACAGATGAGGGGTTTGGTGAAATGTCACAGGTGTGAGCTACATTGTGCGTGCATGAACAGCCATATTCAGTTAAAGGACTTTGGCTGAATTTACTTCTTCTTGTGGCACTGAAGCGTGATTTTGAAATGTCACTTGAGATGTAGTTAGATTACATGATGCCTGCATTCTCTACCTTCTATGGTTATTTTTGGCAGTCCCCTTGAAACCTCCTCAAGGATTTCGAGTGATTGGATAACTGGTATAAAAATTATGTTCTTGAATGTTTGATTAGTCAGATCCCAACAATATTGATCATGAGTTTTTCAAACAATCACCTGGTTGAAATGTGCTGAGTATTAGTCAATGAAGATTGTTGATTTTACAGATTTTAAACCGTTATCTTTCACAGAACTCTTTCAAATCAATGTACCTACTAAATAACTGGATGAGTAATCCCATGGTAGCATTAAAATGGATTTTTCCTTGAGCTTTGACTATGAACATTCTTATTCTGGATTAGTGGTGCTGGAAGAGCACAGCAGTTCAGGCAGCATCCAAGTAGCTTCGAAATCGACGTTTCGGGCAAAAGCCCTTCATCAGGAATGAAGGTAGTGAGCCTGAAGTGTGGAGAGATAAGCTAGAGGAGGGTGGGGGTGGGGAGAAAGTAGCATAGAGTACAATGGGTGAGTGGGGGAGGGGATGAAGGTGATAGGTCAAGGAGGAGAGGGTGGAGTGGATAGGTGGAAAAGAAGATAGGCGGGTAGGACAAGCCCGTCAAGTTATGGGGACAGTTACTGAGCTGGAAGTTTAGAACTAGGATGAGGTGGGGGAAGGGGAAATGAGGAAACTGTTGAAGTCCACATTGATGCCCTGGGGTTGAAGTGTTCCGAGGCGGAAGATGAGGCGTTCTTCCTCCAGGCGTCTGGTGGCGAGGGAGCAGCGGTGAAGGAGGCCCAGGACCTCCATGTCCTCGGCAGAGTGGGAGGGGGAGTTGAAATGTTGGGCCACGGGGCAGTGTGGTTGATTGGTGCGGGTGTCCCGGAGATGTTCCCTAAAGCGCTCTGCTAGGAGGTACCCAGTCTCCCCAATGTAGAGGAGACCGCATGGGGAGCAACGGATACAATAAATGATATTAGTGGATGTGCACGTAAAACTTTGATGGATGTGGAAGGCTCCTTTAGGGCCTTGGATAGAGGTGAGGGAGGAGGTGTGGGCACAGGTTTTACAGTTCCTGCGGTGGCAGGGGAAAGTGCCAGGATTCGACGGTGGGATGTTTGGGGGCGTGGACCTGACCAGGTAGTCACGGAGGGAACAGTCTTTGCGGAAGGCGGAAAGTGGTGGGGAGGGAAATATATCCCTGGTAGTGGGGTCTGTTTGGAGGTGGCGGAAATGTCAGCGGATGATTTGGTTTATACGAAGGTTGGTAGGGTGGAAGGTGAGCACCAGGGGCGTTCGGTCCTTGTTACAGTTGGAGGGGTGGGGTCTGAGAGCAGAGGTGCGGGATGTAGACGAGATGCGTTGGAGGGCATCTTTAACCATGAACATTCTTAGTTTTCCTTTTATGAAGACTTGAGCCTTTCTTCGTTCAATTCACAATTGTATTTTAAAGCTTGATGAAAAATAAATGAAGTTTCACTTCAGATTAGAAGCTTACTGCAAATATAATGGAACTTTCTGAAAACAGTGCAAGTGTTCTACTTGAAACAGGCTGAGGCTGCCTTAGTCCAGTTCCTAGTAAGCTTGCACCGATGAGAATGTGTATAGGGTATAAGCAGGCAGGGAGAGAGTTAAGCTCTGAGTTTTGTGAAATGAGAGGTTCAGCTGAGCATGACTCCGATCAGGTACAAACTTGCAGTTAACAATGGGGTGCTGGAGGCAAGGGTAATGGGTTAACAATGTGGAAAAGCATTCATTATGTAGAGCCATTTAACAAGATGAGGTAGCATTCAGTATGTGAGGTTAGTTTAATAAGTTGAAAAGTATTCACTATGTGAAGCCAGTTATTCATTGCGTAACAGCAGATGGCTTAATGTTTACTGTTGATGCTCACTGATTGTAACAGTCACTCAGTTAATATTTATGTTGCCTTATCTGGCTGCTCCTCCCTGTAAAATGACTATTTAGTTAATTGAGAAACTGCTGTTCCAGAGAAGATTGTGAGCTCCTGTCCCTATGCACATGGGCGATCATTCTCTCTCTGTACAGGGCATTGTCTGGAATAACAATGAAGGAGGTAAAACTATACTGTGTCTCTGAATGTTTGGCTTAGATTGAGGGGGGAAATGGGATGACACGAATATCTCAAGTTCTTCTATAATTTCATTCCAATTGTTCTTTCAATCTGTCATAAAATGGGTGACAAAATAATAGATTTGTACAGTAACATACTGTTTGGTGTTGTACATTTTTTTGAAAAATGAGGAACTTTACTCATCAATCTAGCTGGGTATCTGGCTGTTCGATGCTTTAGCCTGAAATGGGAAAAGCCACTTTCCCCAAGAATGTATATTTCGCATCGATCAATGCAAAACCTGCAATACTTCTGACTGGTTTCGCTTCATATCAAGAAACAGTAGTAGGTGATTTACTATTAAAACTTGTTGGAGTGGAGAGACACCACTTCCAATTCACCTTTTTTATAAAACATTTTTGCTAGGCTAACATTCTACTGCTGTACACCCAGCCTTTCAATCAATATAAATTGAATTGAATTTATTGTCATGTGTACCGAGGCACAGGGAAAAGCTTTGTCTTGCGAGCAATTCAGGCAGATCACAGAGTTAAGTAGCATAGATAAGTAAATAATAGGTAAACAGTGGCAAAAACAAAAACACAGGCACAGGCGAATGTTAAGAGTTTGAGTCCATTCGGTATGCTAACAACAGTAGGGCAGAAACTGTGACGAAACTGGCTAGAGTGTGTGTTTAGGCTTATGTACCTTCTCCCTGATGGTGGAGGTTGTAGATAATCTAAATTCTTGTAGTCCTTCCCAATTGGAGATGGGAAAAATTTAAAAATGTAATGACTTTAATGTTTATTAATAGCTGGCTAGTAGTCCTGATTTCAATTTGTAATGTGTTGTTTTTTTTGTTTTTAGGTAGTTGAACATAGAAAATCAGATCAAGAAACTGTACTGTCTAAAGAGAACAATGTGCTAAAGTGCCTTCAATAGAAAAGAAACAAGAGTTTTAATTTGCTTTCAAAGGGAGGATGAATAGTGAGGAAGAGTTTTATGATGCTGTTACAGGCAAGTACCTGGAGTGTAATTTGACAATCACATCCTGTACCTTTTTTGATACTTGTTTTAAACCTACTTAATCAGTGTTTCTCATAGAGGATTGAAAGTCAAGCTGTTAAAAGCTGTTTATGTTCTATTCCAGGTTTTCAGGCAATAGCATACTGTTCCTTTTTTTTTGCCACAAGGCTCAGTTCTTCATTCCAGTTACGAAGACAACTTCTATAGCATCTTCAGTAGCCTCCAAAATGATATTAATACTCTAATATTATTGATGCATATGCTATAGTTAGAAGTATCTATCTCTCAGTAATTTGAATATGTATATAAAGAGTCTCTAATTAGGGATAGGGAGTGTACCTAAAGTCTCATGGTAAGAGACTTACTGTATTGGAAAATATTGATGCATAATCCCGATGAGTGAAAGATCACATGCATGCATCACTTTCTAGGCGATATTATGTTAGTTGTAGAGTAGATTACATATATTGTATTTTATGTAATCTGTTCCTAATTGGTTGATTCACAATTATTATGGTGCAGAGGATGATCATTCGACACATTGTATGTATCAGCTTTCAATTGAGCATCATAATTTGGTGCTGACGTGAAAATATATTTGAGGCTTGTTACACCTGAACGCGGTTACTTCACAGGCCAAATCAATAACTAACAGACTCAATTAATTGAGGCATGAAAACAGACTATTGGAGAAACTAAGCAGATCTGGCAGCATGTTTGGACAGCGAAAAGCACTCAATACTTTGTATACATTATGCCTTCTTCCGAACAGAATGACTGCTAAAGAAGGGTTATAACAATCTCTGAAGATTAATATAAAAATAAAGATGGTCTCAAGGCCTTCTACTTCATCCTGGAAAGAAGGCCTGAACCATTCCATCCACTACCGCCCTTTCTTTCCTCACTTTGATCAACTTGTACTTTTAACTTTTCACTTTCTTTAAGTGAAAAGTATGACCATGGATACCCGTATAGGCCTCAGTCTTGCCTGTCTCTTTGTGGTATACAATCTTACTCAGACCCCTCCACTCACGTCTTTCTCAAGTGCATTGATGACATTATTGGTACGGCTTCCCTCTGTTGTTTGGAATTGGAAATATTTAGCAATTTCGCTTTTAATTTCCATCCTGCCCTCAATCTTCAGCTGGTCCATATCGACTCCTCTCTTCCTTTCTTCAGCGTCTCTGTTTCCATTTCTGGGGATAGGCTGGTCATTGATACAAACCGACTGACTCCTACAGTTGCCTCAAATATAGTGGGATGCCTTCAAAAATGAGATAGCTTGAGTCTAGAGGCAGTATGTTCCTATTAGTGGGAAGGGTAAGGATGGTAGGTGTAGGGAATATGGCTTGACCAGAAAAGTTGAGGCTCTGCTCGAGGGAAAAGGAGGCATGTGGCAGGTATAAACAGCTGGGATTGAATTAATCTGTCGTGAAGTTTAAGGGCAGTAGGAGTACATTAGGAGGAACCAAGAGTGCAAAAACAGATAGCTTTGGCAAATGGAGTAAAGGAGCATCCAAAGAGATTCCATAAATATACTAAGGGCAAATGAATAACTAGCGAGAGATCAACAAGGCTGTCTATGCATGGAACTACAGGAGCTGAATGAGATACTAAATGATTATTTTGCATCAGTATTTATTGTTTTGAAGGATATGGAATCCAGAGAGCTTGGCATAATAAATAATGACATCTTGAAAAGTGTCCATATTTACAGAGTAGGAGCTGCTGGACATCATACAATGTGTAAAGGTGGATAAATCCCCAGGACCTGATCAAGTATATCCCAGAACTTTGTGGGAAGTTCAGGAAGTGATTGCTGGGCCTTTTGCAAGATATTTGTATCATTCATAGCCACAAATGAGGGGCAGGGAGACTGAAGGTTGGCAAATGTGGTGCCATTATTTAAGAAAGTTGGTAAGGAAAAACCAGGGAACCATAGAATCAAAGGCTGGTGAACCTGATGTCAGTGGTGGATAAGTTGTGGATCTACATGTATTCCGGAGGGCTAGGATTGATAATGGAAAGTCAACATGGGTTTATGTGTGGGAAATTGTGTCTTACTAATCTGAATGAGTGTGTTGAAGAAGTGACAAAGATTAATGAAAGCAGAGCAGTGGAGAGCAGGGGATATTATCTATACAGACTTCAGCAAGGTGCTCAACAAGATTCCACATGGTTAGATGGGTTAGCAAGGTGGAATCCAGATGAGCTGGATACAAAATTGGCTTGAAGGCAGGAGACAGTGTGGTCGTGAAGGGTTCCTTTTCATACTATAGGCATATGACCAGCAGTGTGCCTCAAGGGTCAGTGTTGGATCTATTACTTTGGGTCTATTATTTTTTGTCATTTATATAAATGATTTGATATGAATATAGGAGGAATAGTAAGTTTGCAGATGACACCAGTATTGGTGATGTAGTGGACAGTAAAGAAAGTTATCTCCAAGTACAATGGGACCTTGATAGATGGGCCAAGGAGTGGCTGGTGGAGTTTAATTTAGATAACTGTGAGGTTGCATTTTGGTAAGGCAAGTTAGGTCAGGACTTATACACTTAATGGCAAGTTCCTGGGGAGTGTTTCTGAGCAAAGAAACTTTGGGTTGCAGGTATATAATTCCTTAAAGCTGGAGTCACAAGTCAACAGGGTAATGAAGAAGGCATTTGGTACACTTGCCTTTATTGATCAGTGCATTAAGTGTAGAAGGTGAGATGTAATGTTAGGCTGTACAGGACATTGGTGAGGTCACTTTTGGAATATTACATTCAATTCTGGCCTCCCTGCTATAGGAAAGATGTTGCTAAACTTGAAAGGGTGCAGAAAGGATTTACAAGGATGTTGCTGGGGTTGGAGGGTTTGAGCTATTGGGAGAGTCTGAATAGGCTGGGACTTTTTTCCCTGGTGTTTTGGAGGCTGAGGGGTGACCTTTTATAGAGGTTTGTAAAATCATGAGGGATATTGATATGGTGAATCGGGGAGTCCAAAACTAGAGGTTTTGGGATTAAGGTGAAAGGGAAAAGATATAAATGGGGCCTGAGGGGCACCTTTTTCACATACAGGATGGTGCATGTATGGAATAAGCTGCCAGAGGAAGTGATGGAGGCTGGTACAATTATAACATTTTAAAGGCACCTGGATGCTTTCATGAATTGGAAGGGTTTCAAGAGATATGGGCCAAATGCTGGCAAATGGGACTAGATTAATTTAGGATATCTGGTTGGAGAGGATGAGTTGGACCGAAGCGCCTGTCTCTGTGCTGTACAAGTCTATGACTCTATACATCCTCACAGACTGCTTTCTGTAAAGACAGTATTCCAATCTCCTGGTTTCTCTGTCTCCATTGCACCTGTTATAATGATGCTACCTTCTGTGGACGGTCTCCAAATTGTTCAAATTTTTCTTCAACTGAAGATTCATCGTTACCATGGATATTAGAATACTTATCCATGTTCAACCCATCTCCCACACTTCTGCCCTCACTACCTCCTTCCCCTGCCACAGCAATGTCTCTCCCTGGTCCACAGTTACCACCTCACCAGTGTCTGAATCCAAAAGATTGTAAAGCTGCTATTTTAGTCACCTCCAATGGGATGCCACGATCAGCCACATATTTCCCCTCCCCTCCCTTGTCAGCATTTCGAAGGGAACGTTCCTTCTGGAACAATCTTGTTAGGAATGGAGGAGGAGTGTACATCTCCACACACTTTCATAGCATCTTCCCATGGAATCCCAGAAGGTATAATACCTGCCCGTTTAATCCTCCCTGTCACCATCCAAGGCTCCAGATATACCTGTGATTTACCTGTGCTTCATTCAGCATAGTCTACTGCATTCACTGCTCACAATGTTATTTCCACATTGTGGAGACAAAAGGCAGGCTGGGTCACTACTTTGCAGAACATCCACATTCCGTCTACAAAAATGACCCGAGCTTCCTATTGCCTGCCTCTTCAACACACCACCATTTTCCCACACTAGCATATCTGTCATAGGCTCCCAGGACTGTTCCATCTAATCTCAGCACAAGTTTGAAGAACAACATCTCATTTTCCGTTTTGTGGAAGCGTCACCGGACCCAAAACATTAACTCTGATTTCTCTCCACAGATGCTGCCAGACCTGCTGAGCTTTTCTAGGAATTTGTTTTTGTTTCTGATTTACAGCATCTGCATTTCTTTCGGTTTTTATCTCCTTTTTCTGCTTAGGGGATGCTGCAGCCTTTAGTACTCAACATAGAGTTCAATAACTTTAGAGCCTCATTCCATCCTTTCACATTTTCTTTTATCCACCCCACACCTGGTCCAGTTCTGATATGGGTTGCTTTTAATACAGTCGACCATTCTCACTTACTACTAGGCCCATTATCATATTGTATGGGTTGCATTCAGCACATCTAGCTCATTTTTTCACTCTTAGCTCTTGGTATCACTTATTTGACTTCTCTTGTGTCCTGGCCTGCTATCCATAATCTCCTTAATTACCTACCCCTTTCATAACTCACTCTGTCTAGGCTGACTCCACCTATCTGCTTACCTCTTTTCCCCCCTCCTACCCCACTTTAGTGTCAGCTTATTATTAACCAGCACCTATGGAACCACGAGTGTGCTGTTTGATTAAAAATTCCGTTTGATCAAGAGATCCATTTAATCCAATGATGGTTCATAAGATGCCACTTAAAACAAAGTATGCTGTACTATGTTACAGTTATGATGAAGAGTCACCAGACTTTAAATGTGAACGTTACTTTCTTCTCACAGATGCTGCCAGACCTGCTGAATTTCTCTAGCATTTTCTGTTTTCATTTCAGATTTCTACCATCCATGTTTTTCTTCAATTAATAAAGAATTATGTTGAATAAACCTCTGCCTTCACTAATAATTTTCACATTTATTTTCAAAGTTCTGCAAGGTCAAGATCAGTGTGTATAAATGATATTTCTATGATTCTTCACATTAATGGAATCTATCTGGAAGAAAAGCAAAAGGCCAAGTCAAGTAGTTGCATAGCTTTTTTGACATCGGATTCCTTTTTTATTGTTCATTTCAATTTATTTTGTGCAGTTAATTATTTTCTTCAAAGGCAAAGTTGAGATTTTTTTTTGTTACCTTACAGTAGTTGAATGTTTTGAAATTTATTTGCCACGCTAGCTACCTCTGTCAAAAAAGAAGAATGAATTTGGCTGCCTGGTACTTGACACAAAATTTGTAGAAAATGGGAGAAAGTTATTTTCCTTATTGGATATGGTTACCTAATGTCTACAAAAGATATAGAACATGGATTGCATTTTCATATTCATTTTGATAAGGCCTAATTTATAAAGTAGATCAGATAGATTTCATTATATATGTTATTACTTTAGGGTTTGAATCGGATGATTCTGAAACCAGAATGGATCCAATGGTGTCAGATGATTCGTTGAGTTTGTTCAGTAAAAGTGAAAGCAGTGTATCTGATCAAAATGCTCACAACAGAGAATCAACCCAAGAAAATGGAATTAAGAAATATAGGTGAGTTCAACTATGGTTTACAAAATTTTGCTTAGTATATGGCCTAATTGAATACAGCAGGCTTTAAAATGGGAAATAAAGATGGAGCAGGTCAGTTAGGTGGAATAGATTTTCTCTTATTCCAATAGAATAATTTCTTCTCGTAAGATTAATTTTTGCAGTATTTTGAAATACTGTAATGAAGAAAAACTATTGCAGTATAACATGTTTTAACCCTCATTGAGTCCTTCAATTTACACCAGTCGACTGTTTTTCTTCTCCTTTTTGTTACAGAACTTCTTTACCAGCTCCAATGTTTAGTAGAAATCAATTAAGTTTGTGGAGTATTTTAAAAAGATGTATTGGACTGGTGAGTATATATTAACTGTTGATTTAAATCCATTTTGGAGATGAAATTGAATGCTATTTTTCACTATGGTACTGCCAGTGGTATTTCTCACCTTACGATTACCCTTGATTATTGTATAAGTTTGGGTTTTGTCATTGAAAGGACCACATTTTGTAAATTTTAACAATCTGTGTTGCTCACACTTTCCATTTCCAAGCTGTCCAACTGAAGGGGAGCATGTCATTGCTTGATTCTGCTTAAATGTAATCAGTCATAGCTGAAGTATCTTCAGCAATGGCTTTCGCTACAATCCCAGACCTCAACCTGTGAACATCTCCAAAAACTAGTCATTGACTGCTATCTGTTGATCACCTACTTGCAATTCCTTTGTGTCTTTGTCCAATGCAGGTGTTATCCAGGTTTATCACTCTTTCGGTTATTCCCATAGTTTCTGTCTGTCAGCTACTTGTCCAATTTCCAGTTAAATTTGGGAAAACTGCCCCACTCTGGCCAATGTTTCTAATATGTTTTTGTCACTTCCACACTTCGACCATTCCAGCATTCCTGATGTGGAGGAGCCGGTGTTGGATCGGGGTGGACAAAATTAAATTCGCAGAACACCAGGTTATATTCCAACAAATTTATTTGGGAGTACTAGCTTTCGGAGCAACGCTCCATCATTAGGTAACTGTGGTGCAGGACCATAAGAGACAGCTTTTGTAGCAAAAGATTACAGTATCATGCAACTGAAATGATATATCGAACAAACCTAGATTGCTATTAAGTCTTTCATCTTTTATAATAGGTTGCAAGTTTTGATTCATTAGTATGTAATTCTCAAAGCTTCTTTTCAGTCAAATCCTCGGGGTAACTTGAGGTTTTATTTTTTTAAAAGTGACAGCTCAGACAATGCATTAAAGGTGTGAGGTTAGATTCTGTCTGTATCTCAATCTGGAGTCAAACTGGTTCTACTTTCAAAGTGAAATTTATAAAATGTTGCATGGATGGACTCCCTGCATTGACTGTCTGCCGATTTTGTGCTTTCTGAGCAAAATAGAAAGTATCTGGAAGTATACTTCTGTAAATGCAAATTGAGAGAGTCTGCGAGAGTGAGTGTGTGTATGTGTATGGGAGAGTGTATGGTGTAGTAGGGTCACCTGTAGTGTGACATGAACCCAAGGCCCCAGTTGAGGCCATCCTCATGGGTACCGAACTTGGCTATCAGCCTCGGCTCGGCCACTCTGCGTTGTTACATATCCCGAAGGTCGCCTTTGGGATAGTCACCCGAAGGTCTGAGGCTGAATGTCCCTGACCGCTGAAGTGTTCCCCGACTGGGAGGGAACACCCCTGTCTGGCGATTGTGGCATAGTGTTCATTCATCTGTTGCCATAATGGCTGGTCTCCTCTAGATTAAGTTTTTCATCTTTTAGTTGCAGGTTTCAGTTCATTAATCTGTAAATTCCAGAACTTCTTTTAAGTCACATTCTTGAGATAACATAACTAAAGTTTTATTTTTTTAAAAAGTGATATCTCAGCTCAGACAATGCATTAAAGGTGTGAGGTTAGAGTTTGTCTGTCTCCCAACCCAGTCAGACTGGTTCGTTTCCAAAGTGGAATTTATAAAATATTACATGGATTGATTGTCAGTATTGACTGCCTGCAGATTGCTTTTTGAGTAAAAGAGCATGTATCTCAAATATAATCTGCAAAATACATCACTTCAATTGCATGATGCTAATCTTTTGCTATAAATTCTGTGTCTTATTGGTCCTGCTCCACAGTTACCTGATGAAGGAGTAGCGCTCCTAAACTAGTGCTTCCAAATAAACTGTTGGACTATAACTTGGTGTTGTGATTTTTCACTTTGTCCAACATTTCTGACTGACTTTCTATTCTTCACCCTCTAAAATGTCAGATGACTGAAACTCTTCTGTCACATTGTGTCGTCATTGTTCTTGCCCATCACCCCATTTCTTGTTGAGGTATGTTGACCTCCAGGCTTCCAATTTAAACTTCTCAATTTCAAGTTCAAATTCACTTCATAGCTTCACCTCCCCGTGTTTCTTCACCCTGAAAATGCTGCTTGTTTTGCTTGCCCTTCACTCACTTAAACCCCTGGTCATTGCAGCAATGTATGTTCGAAACTCTGAACTCTGTCTCTAAATATTTCCACAAATATCTCTTCTTTTAAGGCCATTCTTAAAGTCAACTTACTTTCCCAAAGTTTTGTACTGCTTTAACTCCGTTTCAGTTTTATCTGTAAAAAATCTCTGGGCAATACCTTGGGATATGTTTCTACATTATCAGGGCATTATAAATGTAAGTGCAAGGTGTTGACACCTGAAAATATGGATAGAAACAAAAAAAAGGCAGAAAAGAGAAATGTCATTTTTCTGTTGCATATTTTTGACAGCTTTTCTTTTTTAAAAAAATTTATTTTGCCTTTGAGTTAAGCAATGCGAGGAAAACACTCTTAAAGTTGTTCAGTGCAGCAGGACTTTCTTTCAAGCTTTGAAGCCTTGGGTTCAAGTGACAGTTCTGAGACAGCACTTGCTGTCAGTGAGACTAGCTCAGCAATATTCTTGAAGCAGCATCCTAATTCGTTATTTTTGAAATTCACCGCTGTATTAATGACAGCAAACTGGGCTCAATCAGAAAGCCAGGTACTCTAGAGTCTTTGCATTTTCAAGGACCCTCATGAATGCACCCTCAGGGAAAATAAGTTAGGTAATCGGAATGAGGGAAGCTATTAGGCCTCTTGACTTCTTGATTGCAGAATTTGGGCTGCTTCACAGACTCCTCTTTGGGTGGTGAAACCTCCAGCTCTTAAAATTCCCAACCTGAATTATTGAAGCAAATTCACCTGCATTAGACACTGCCGCCTTCTATGCAAGGTTGAGTGTTCACTCCCAATCAGTCCTGAGTTATATAAATTGACTGCTTGTCTCCATGGTGCAGGCAGCTAGCTTCTTGTATATTATATAAAAATTGACTATCTTCATTTTTTGTCCTTTTAGGAATTGTCAAAAATTACTATGCCCATTATATTCAATGAGCCTTTGAGTTTTCTGCAACGAATTACAGAATACATGGAACATACGTACCTCATCCACAAGGCTTCTATGCTTTCTGATTCAATAGAGAGATTACAGGTAGGTATATTTCGATGGATCCAGCTGAAGATATCTTCGTTTGGTGCCTTTTTAGCACATATGCTTGAGAATTGAAATAATGTTGTCAAATCTGAAGGCTAAAAGTTGTAGGTGAAACTATTAGTAATGGTTTAGGATGTGTGAAATTTGAGATTAAATATATTTAATTTGGTTTTAAATTGATTTGAGTCACAACCC
The DNA here is from genome assembly GCF_047496795.1 of Chiloscyllium punctatum. Taxonomy (NCBI): domain Eukaryota; kingdom Metazoa; phylum Chordata; class Chondrichthyes; order Orectolobiformes; family Hemiscylliidae; genus Chiloscyllium; species Chiloscyllium punctatum. Next base: position 20,062,440 of record NC_092775.1, read on the forward strand.
AAAATCTTTAGACATTGTTGATTTGATATCCAAGTTGCTGAATTTGCAACGTTCCAAGTATTTCAAATAGGTGTCAGATGCAGCAAAATTAAAGTGATCTCTGATGCTGGTCTAAATATTAATTTGGGATAAATGCAGGGAAATTGGCCCTTTTTCAATTGCAGCAATGTAAAACAAATGTTTGTGGCATTTGGCAAACTTGTAGTTCAGCCCTTTAGCTTAAAAAGGATCTTAAATGAGCTATTTGGCATATTCTGTAGGTATCGCTTTAAACTTCAAAGCTTTATTTATTTCTTGCATAGACTGTAGCTGCATTTGCAGTTTCTGCTGTCGCATCACAATGGGAAAGGACTGGAAAGCCATTCAACCCACTACTGGGTGAAACCTATGAACTTAGAAGGTAAGAGAAATTGCAAGGTTCCACATAAATAACATCTATTAGTACTAGTTACATTGGTTTGCATAAAACAGGACCAAAGAAGGGATCACAAGCTCTAATATTGCAATGGCCATCGTAGAATTGAATTATAACAGCTGTGTTCCCATTCCGATTAACCCCTGCTCTTGCAGAATGTTTGTGACAATTTTCAAAATAGGATCACAATTGGAAAATGTTTGAGAAGATGTGTAATTGGTTCGTATCTGGAACTGCTGTGAATGTAATAACTTTATAACTGCAGAACCAAATTGCAAGTTGGCTAATGAGAGTTTAATGGTGTTTCCCTTTTGAAATAATGGCAGGTGTAAATCCCTTTGAAAGAAATGTTAACAGTAAATCATCTCAGAATAATGTAGAATCTGGGGCGGGAATGGTGGGCGGGAGAAAAAAGTTGTTGATTTTTACCAGGACATTTGCTACTGAACTCAGTTACTTAAAATTATTGCTCATTAATGGAGTAAATGCTTGACCATATTTCCTGTAATTCTATCTTCTGCCCCCTCCCCCTCCCTATCACTTCCTCTCTTAGCACATTTTGAGGCTAAAAGTGCAGATTCAATAAACAACTTGGCTCCAGATAGTTTGTGGTATAATTGAATTAGATAAGAAGTAATGTGTATGCAATATCTGTCTCCTGCTCAAATTGTCTGTCCACGTTTGTAGAAAAACACTGCAGTTGGATGAGATTTGAGTTTTACTTGAAATATGAGACATGCTGATCTAATTCATTTTTGTTTTTGAGGCATCTTGAACTAACAGTTTGTCTATTTGAAAGTTGATGATGTTTGTAGTGACTAGCTGTGAAGTTTGTTTAAATTCACTTGTGGGATGTAGGCATCGCTGGCTGGCCAGCATTTGTTGTCTGTCCCTAGAGAAGAAATGGCCTTGGGAAGGTGGTGGTTAGCTGCCTTCTTGAATCATTGCAGTTCATGTGCTGTAGGTTGTTGTACCATCGGGAGTGAATTCCAGGATTTTTATGCAGCAACAGTGAAGAGACAGCGATATATTTCCAAGTCAGTGGCTTGGAGGGGAACTTGCAAGTGTTCTTCTACATCTGCTGCCATTGTTTTCCTGGATGGAAAGGATCATGGGTTTGGCAGTTGCTGTCTTTGGTAAATTTCTGCAGTGCATTTTTTGAATAGTAGCAACAGTGTGCACTGAGCATCAGTGATGGAGAGGTAGGTTGCTTGTGGATATAGTGCCAGTCGAGTGGTCTGCATTGCACTGGACAGTATTAACCTGCTTGAGTATCTTTGGAGCTGAACATATCCACGCAAGTGCAGAGTATTTCATCACACTCCTGACTTGTGCATTTTAAGTGGTGGACAGGCTTTGGAGAGTCAGGAGGTGAATTATTTACCGCAGTACTTCTAGTCTCTGACCTGCTGTCATAGCCACAATGTTTATGTGGCAAGACCAGTTCAGATTCTGATGTTTAAGATATCATATGCAGTTTTATTGTATAGAAACTGAACAATCTCTTTTTTAAAAAGACTGGTGATTTTTATAGATATATTGAATTTAGATTGTTTAGAAAATTTCCAGAATTAAACTGATGGAAGTGAAATATTTATACCTTAATCGTTTTGCTTTTTTTTTTGGTAGGAATGATTTGGGATTTAGGCTTATTTCTGAACAAGTTAGCCATCACCCACCGATCAGTGCATTTTATTCAGAAGGCATTAATAAGGATTTCGTTTTCCATGGTTCTATCTATCCAAAGCTTAAGTTTTGGGGAAAGAGTGTAGAAGCAGAACCACGAGGAACCATCACACTAGAACTTAACAAGTAAGTATGTTTATAATTTGAGAGTGGAAATCTTAGTTTATTGTTCATCTCAGTACCCATTTTTAATAATTGAATAAGATAACTGTAGTTTAAATAGAAGAGAAAGTAATATTATTTGTGAAAAGGATTACTAACATTTCATAAAGAATATCTGAAAATTCTAAATTAGCATATTAACTGCAGATCCTTTTGTTAAATCACTTTATTAAGTCTATTGTTATAATGAAGATGTTGATAGTGTACCTTACATTTAGATAAATTACCATTCTGTGACTTGGCGTATTTATTTTGTATGATTATAATTAGTAGGGACGGCACCGTGGCTCCGTGGTTTGCACTGCTGCCTCACAGCACCAGGGTCCTTGGTTCGATTCCTGCCTCAGGCAACTGTCAGTGTGGAATTTGCATGTTCTCCACGTGTCTGTGCGGGTTTCTTCCCATAATCCAAATTGGCCATGCTAAATTGCCCAAAGTGTTGCGTGCATTAGTCAGGGGTAAATGTAGGGGACTGGATCTGGGTGGGTTACTGCTAGGAGGGTTGATGTGGGCTTGTTGGGCTGAAGGGCCTGTTTTCCACACTGTAGTGAATCTAATCTAATAGTTTGAGGAATTCTCCCCCATCTTGGGAAAGGTGGACTACACTGGTCCATTTAGACTAGCTTCAAAATCTTCAATTAGATTCTTTACTTGACTATTAGATCTGTCTTGTTTCTCCCCGAACAGGAATTGATCCAGCTGTGTACTCAATGCTTATTTGTAAACAAAACAGATTATATATGCCATTCAGACTAATATTTCTCAATATTTGGGGCAGCATGGTTGCACAGTAGTTAGCATTGATGCCTCACAGCGCCAGGGACCCAGGTTTGATTCCACCGTGCGTGTGGAGTTTGCATGTTCTCCCCATGTCTTCCCATTTCCTCTGTGTGCTCCAGTTTCCTCCCATAGTCTAAAGATGTGCAGGTTAGGTGAGTTGGCCATGCTAAATTGCCCATAGCGTCCAGGACAATGCAGGCTAAGTGGATTAGCCATGGGAAATGCAGGGTTACAGGGATAGGGTAGATGGGTGGGTCTGGGTGGAATGCTCTCAGGAGGATTAGATTAGATTAGATTCCCTTCGGCCCAACAAATACACACTGACCCTCTGAAGAGTATCCTACCAAGATTCATTTCCCTACATTTACCTCTGAAATAATGCACCTAACACTATGGGCAATTTAGCATGGCCAATTCACCTGACCTGCACATATTTTGGAATTGGTGTAGACTGAATGGTGTGAACTCGATGGGCTCCAGTTTCCACACAGTAAGGAATCTAAGATTTTTGGTGTATGTAAATTACATTTGTGACACTGCAACAGTTAATTAGACATTACTTACTTGTGCTGTTGTTTAAGTGCCTGTGATCCTCCTCCCATCCTTCTCTTAGTTCAGTCAACTTATCCTTTTATTTCTTTTACCCTCTTGTGTTTTGTAGCTTCCCCTTGATTGAATCTACACTAGTGGTACAATTGTTTCTTTTGGTAATGCATTTCACATTCTAATCACTCTGGGTTAAAAGAAAAGCTATTCTTGAATTTATTTCTGAGTATTTAAGACTCCTATTTGTGGTAAAGTCTGCAAATGGATGCAGCATTACATCTACCATCATTAAATTATTTCATAATCATAAAACCTATTAGGCCACTCCTTAATCTCCTCTTTTCTAGAAAAAATTTCCCTAGCCTGTTCATCTTTCCTAGGAAGGAGGCATTGTTGGGCCTGAGTTGGGACAAGTGGAGTACAAGTGTGTTGGGGGAACATATGAGTAAGAATGATCATGAATGATGAGGCTGAGATTAGATGGTTTCTTGCTCTTCTTTGTTACTAAAATAGAAATTGGAAGAGAGCTGTCTTTGAATTTTTGTTTAAACTAAGAAGTAGATGTTCCAGTCCCACAGTGGATGCATTTCCAAATGGAGAAAATGTTAGGAGAATTAGAGCTACGTTTATTTGATGACAAGGACGATAGAAAATCCGATGAAGCAAAAATTAAACAGGGTAAATAATGCACTTTAGGTGAATTCTTCAATCAGGCCAAATATAATAAATTGAGAGAAGTAGAGCATCATAGTCATACAGCACGGAGTCAGACCCTTTCGTCCAACCGGCCCATGGCAACTGTAATCCCAAACTAACTGAGTCCACCTGCCTGTGCTTGGCCCATATCCCTCCAGACTTTTTCCTTTTTATGTACTTATTTTTTAAATGTTTTAACTGTACCCGCATCCACCACTTTGACTTCCTCTGCAAGCTAATTCCACATACAAACTACTGTGTAGAAAATGTTGGCCCTCATGTCCAATTTAAATCTTTCTCCTGTCACCTTTAAAATATGCCCCCTAGTCTCAAAATCCTTTATCAAAGGGAAAAGATAACTTGCTATTCCCCTTATCTATATCCTTCATGACCTTAAAAACCTCTAAGGTCACCCACGACCTTCTTCGGTCCAGAGAAAGAAGTCCCAGTCTATCCAGCCTCTCCTTAGAAATCGAGCCTTCCATTCCTGTTAACATCTGGTAAATCTTTTCTGAACCCTCCCCAGCTTGACAATCCTTCCTATAACAAACCAACCAGAACAGGACACAATACTCCAGAAGTGGCCTCACTAACGTCCTGTACAATCTCAATATGATGTCCCAACTCCTGTACCCAAAGGTCTGAGCAATGAAGGCAAGCATGTTAAATGTCACCTTAATCGCCCTGTCTACATGAGATGCAAACATCAAATAATTAAGTACTTGAACCCTAGGTCTCCCTGTTCAACACTGTAAGAGTGGCAAAAATGATTGAGAATGGAATGAGAGCTAACATAAAAGGGAAGCCAGAAATTTTCTACCATAATGGAAATAGTAAGCAGGAAGCAAGACACAGAATTAGGATCAAGGAGGCTGAATTGTTTAGAGGTTCAAGGCAAGGCTGGAATTTATCATGAGTGTTGGTGTTTTACAAAAGAAGTAGATGCTGACAAAATATTGATGGAAGTGGAGATGATTGAGGTAGTGGACCTGGTGAAAATTGATAAGCAAGACTTACTGAAGGCTACGCTTAAGAGGGTCTAAATGGCTTGTTTCCCAGATTGCTAAAGGAGCAGGATGAAGAAAAGGGTTTTCTATAATCTTTCAGTTTTCCCTGTATATGGGAAAGATTGGAGATTAGCAAATGTAACACCATATTGAAGGAAGACTAAGTATATTCCTCAGAATATCACAGGAATGTCAGTTTAATATTAGTGGTAATGTTTTAGAAACAATAATTCCAAAAAACCAAATCAGTCTAGAATTGCAAAAGACAGATCCCACTTTACTAGTCCAATTTTTTTTAAAATGAAGGGAAGGTTGACAAAGGGAAGGTAGTAAATATTGTGAATATACATTTTAAGGAAACCTTTGATAATGTACCACATGAAAGACTAGTTATAAAAATGGTCAGTATCAGTTTGGCCAAAAATAACTCATTTCAGTACATCGTGTCATGGTAAACAATGGTGTCCTCCAAAATTCAGTACCAGGAATTTTGTTTTTAAAAAAAACTGGGTATTGGTGCCTAGAGAAAAGTTTCAGAATTTGCTGTTGATACATAATTTGGACCTCTGGCAAACAGTGAGGATGATACCAATGACTGCAACAGGATATAAAGTGTCTGCCTATTCTGCTAGCCCGTTGGCAGTTGGAAAAGTATGGATTGTACCTTTTTGGCAGAAGAGACTGGGTGAGGCATTATAACTCAATGGCCTAATTTTAAAGGTGATGCAGGTTGATGACTGTAGATCTTTAAAAGCAGCAGAGCACATTGAAAAGTCAGTAAAACGTGGGATTTTGGACATGATAAATAGAGATAATTATAAAAGCAAGATAGGAGAAAGTGAGGACTGCAGATGCTGGAGACCAGAGTTGAAAAATGTGGTGCTGGAAAAACACAGCAGGACAGGCAACATCCGAGGAAGGGCATTCCTGAAGAAGGGCTTATGCCTGAAACGTCGATTCTCCTGCTCCTCGGATGCTGCCTGTCCTGCTGTGTTTTTCCAGTACCACATTTTCCAACAATAAAAGCAAGATAGTTAGGCTCAAACTTTAGTAAGCCCTGCTTAAATTACAACTCTTGTATTCTATCCAGTCTAGCCACTTCACAAAAGCTTTACCAGAATGAGCAATGAGTCCAGTGATGGCTTTTAGCTGCACGGTTCGTTACAGGATGCTGAAGTTGTTTTCCATGGAACAGAAGAAATTAAGGGAAGATTTGAGATGTACACGATTATAACATGTTTATGAATATTAGAGAAAGATGCTAACCTTAGCTAATTTTACAAAGTCCAAGGGATATGAGGAAGAACTTTTTTTTTAGTGCAATAAATGATAATGACCTGTAATTGTCTGCCTACGAAGGTGGTGGAAGCAGTGAAGATCCATGATTTCAGAAGGAAATTGAATAGACACTTGAAGGATGACCATAATTACAGATTGGGCTAAATTTTACCAGCCCACTGGAATAGGAAAAAGGAACAGCGGAACTTGGCCACCCATTGACCAGACATAAACACCAAATATTCAAGTTGATGGACCAATTAACACCCATTTAAAATGTCATTTAGTATTTTGTTAGTAGTTGTGGGCATGTTTGCTGAGCTGAGAAATTGATTTGCAGATGTTTCTCGTCCCCTATCCAGGTTACATCTTCAGTGCCTAAAACATACCCACAACTAACGCAACTGGCATCCAAGCTACAAATCTTTACACAAAACTTGAACTTGAAGGATAGAAATAGGCAACATTCCAAGTATTAATAAATGCTTTTGGGAGCAGGGTGTGTTTCAAATAAATGGAATTGATTGAATTGCTGCTCAAGCAGCCTGTGTGAACTAATTCTGGTAGACGTCCTCGTTCTGATCATAATTACAGATTGGGCTAAATTTTATTAATCCACTGGAATAGGAAACAGGAATGGCAGAAATTGACCAGACACAGGCACCAAATATTCAAGTTGATGGGCCAATTAACACCCATTTAAAATTTCATTTGGTATTTTATTAGGATGCTACCAACGCATGAGAGAAATCTCCTTACTTGGCCTTCATGCTGATGTGCTCTTTTCTTCTCTCTGCAGTTTTAGCTGCAGGTACCTGTATCAGTGGTGATAAAATTCTGGTTCTTTAATTGGCTGGGTGTCCCTATGAAACAGTGGCCACCATTAAACGTCCTGCCATCCCATCGCCCTGAAAAAAACCCTCACCCCAAGTTTAAAAAAGAAGCTAGGTGGCAGGACAATGTGACTTTTTGCAACACCTAGCCCTTTCGCTATTAAAATTTGTATGGTTTTGTTTCAAGCACATGGACTGCAGAATTCTAAAGAATGTTAAAATCATCTCATCTGTAAATTTAGAGAAGTTTGTTATTTTTATTTTAAGTAAGTTTAAATTCTTAATGGTGTATTAAGGATTTGATATGATGGAACCATGTGATATGAGGACAGGTGGAGGAATGACCTGTGTATATTTTGTTCAAATACAGGCCTTTGCCAGAAGTAAATTTTTGTTTTTATATAAGTTCAACAACGTTTTATATAATATATTTTGTATACAGCATGTTTTACAGTTATTGCATTGAACTGTATTTGGAACAAATTGTTGAAATTGGTTATTTTGCTTTTTTTCCCAGGCACAATGAGGCATACAGTTGGACAAATCCTTCATGTTGTGTACATAATGTTATAATTGGCAAACTATGGATAGAACAATATGGAACAGTAGAAATTGTGAATCACAGGTAAACTTGATTTAAGAAAAGAACTAATAGTAAAGAAAAAACTGGCTTAGCATGTCAGGAAGCATCTATGGAGAGAGAAACAATGATCGAGATTGTTGACATTAATTAATCTGAACATCATGTCTCTCCAGATGTGCTGTTTGACCTGCTGAATATTTCCAATATTTTTAAATTCTTGTTTGCCTTATGAATATAGTTAATGACACCTTAATACAATTGAAAAATGTAACCTGTTTTGTCATAAATTGGTTTACTTGTATGGATAATTTTAAATGTTAAACATAATTGCTGAGTAAATTGTAGATATGGTAGTGGTTTAGATTTACAAATGAGTGCTGCCCTTACACTGTTCTTATCTCTTTTTTTGTTTTGTTACAAGATGTATTGTTTAGTTTCTTTGTCGTTCATAACCTGCATCAATAATAGGCTCAAATATTTCTGTCTGAACTATTAGCTAAATTAATCAGCTTCGGTTAATTCCTTGTTCTTGAGACTCCCTACCATAATCTGAACTCATTATTAAAATTTTCATGTAGAGATTAAATAATCTTATGTGCTACCTATCTTGCTGCCTCAATTTTTTTTGTATGTGTATAAATCAGATTTGTGTATAAATATATTTTTATATCCATTTAAAAAGGAATTTTGAATACTATATAAATCCGTCATGGAACTTTAAGCATTTGATCATGAATCTCCTATCTAAAATTGATGTTTGGTTTCGGCTGAATATGTGTGTGTGAATTATCATGCTCATTGTAAATATAAACGTGCTTTTATTGCAGTTTGATCAAGCCATGATTTATACAGAATGCATCGAATCATATACTTCCTCATACAGGAGGACACCATTTACCCTCTCTCTGAAAGAGCTATCAATTAATTGTGCACCCCTGTTCTTACACTATGGCCATACAGTTATTTTCTTTATAATTATTGTTTCCATGCTCCCTCATGTAGTGTATTCTGGTTCATAACATGAATGTTTACCAGTCACTATTGCCAGTCCCTAATTGCTCTCGAGATGGTGATGAACTGCTTTCATGGACCACAGCTCTCCACTGTGCTGTTAGGAAGGAAGTTCAGGTTTTCACCTAGCAGTAGTGAAGAGTCACCGTATACTGCAAAATCAGGATGATTTATGACTTGAAGAAAAAGGAAGCATGTGGTGCATTTTGGAATAATTAAAGCAATAGAAATCAGGGAGAATATCTCAAATGCAGGAGAGAAGCTATGGGTGGAATAAGGAAGGCTAAGAGGAGCAATCAGCATAAGCTCCAGGCTGAAGGAAACTATATAGCATATTGTATTATTATTACAGCATAATATTTTGCTTCTGTCTTTATCAAATTTAGAAGATGGTGACAATGGCTCAGTTGAAAAACTTAGGTTATGAGCAACTGAATAGTATATGATAGCTAAAGAAGTGCTTAAAAGGTTGGCAACTGTCCAGGTAGAGACGTCGCCAGGCTCAGATGGATGTATCTAGATTGCTGAGAGAATTAAAGGAGCAAATTATGAACTGTTGATGGAAATTTTCCATGCCCTTCTGAACACAATATTAATATTGCAATGTGACACCATTGTTTAAGAAAGGGAGAAAGGATAACCCAAGAAACTACAGACCTGTCAGTTTGACGTCCGTATGGGAAGACTGATGAAGGCCATAATATGGGATAAAGTAAACATACATTTAGAAAAAAATTAATTAATAGTAGACAGTCAACATGGCTTTGTCAAAGGCAGATTATGTATGACAAATTTAATTTGAGTTATTTGACGAGGTGACACAGGCAGTGGATGAGGGTAGTATTGCAAATGTTGTATATTTGGACTTTAAGAAAACATAATTAACAGTAGGTTGGTTAGCAAATTAGAAATATTTGGAATTGATGGCTCCTTGATAGCATTGATTAGAAGTTATCTAAAAGATGGAAAACTGAGGATAGGTATAAATGGGCATTTCTCAAACTAGAGAGAAGTTGAAAGTGGTATTCTCCAGGGATGGGTGTTGGGACCCTTGCTTTTTCTGATTTATATAAATGATTTGGAGATGGGTTTTGAGGGCAAAATTTCTAAATTTGCAGATAATACTAAGCTAGGAGAATAGTGAATTGTGAAGATGCTCAGCAACTTCAGAGGGACATTGACAAGTTGGCCAAATGGGTAGACACTTGGCAAATGAATTTCAATGCAGAGAAATGTGAGGTAATGCATTTTGGTAGAAGAAATGATTTGGAGGTGCTGGTGTTGGACTGGGGTGGGCAAAGTTTAAAAATCACACAACAATCAGGTTATAGTCCAACAGGTTTAATTGGCAGCACTTGCTTGCGGAGCGCTTCTTCTTTATCAGGTGGTTGCGATGAACCACCTGATAAAGAAGCAGCACTCCAAAAGCTAGTGCTTTCAAATAAATCTGTTGGACTATAACCTGGTGTTGTGTGATTTTAATTTGGTAGAAGAAATATGGAGAGACAATAAAGGTTTAATGGTACAACTTTGGAGGAGTACAGGAGCAGAGAGACTTCTGGGTTCTGGTATATGATTCTCTGCAGGTGGCCAGGCAAGAAGGCTTGTAGGATCCTTGCATTTATATTTGAAGCATAGAGTACAAAAGCAAGGATGTGATGCTACATCTCTACAAATCATTGGTCAGACCACATTTTGGCATATTGTGTTTAGTTTTGGGTATCTTATTTAGGGAAGAATGTTAAAGCCCTGGAGAGAGTTCAAAGGAGGTTTACTAGAATGATACCAGGAATGAAGGATTTAAGATACAAAGAAAAATCAGGCAGATTGAGCATAATCTTTTCTGCTCCAAAAAGAATAAGTGACCTTATTAAGATATTCAAAATTATGAACAATTTTGACAGGGTAAATAAGGATATTCTGTTTTCACCAATTGCTATGTCACTAACTAGGGGTCACAATTTCAAGATTGTCAGCAGGAGAGCTAGGAGTGAGATGAGGAGAAACTTCTTTACTTAGAGACTTGTTAGGATTTGGAATGCGCCGTCTGGGAGATTGGTGCAGATGGATTCCATAGGAGGTTTCAGAAATGTACTGGTATATATTTGAAAGTGATGAAGTTAGAGAGTGATGGAGATGGGGATGAAGAACAGAACTAACTGGGTACCTCTTCTGGGAGCCAAAACAGGCACGATGGATTGGATGGCTTCCTGTACTTTAAATTTCTATGATAAAGCGTAAGGAATCTGACTTCAGTCACAGCAGATGAGGGGACAACTATTAGAAGGGGAGCAGTCAACACAGAACTGAGGGTGTTATACTTAAATGCACACAGTATACGAAACAAGGTAAATTTGGCACAGATTAAAATTAGCAGGTGAGGTGCTGTGGATATCACAGAGACATGGCTGCAAGGGGATTAGGGTGGGAACTAAATATCCAAGTATATGGAAGGACAGGCAGATGTGTAGTGGAGGGGGGAGTTGCCGTGTTAGTAAGAAATTAAATTAAATTGAGAGCATGAAGTGATATGGAGTCAGAGAGCAAAGAATCTGTGTAGATAGAGTTGAGGAACACAAAGGAAAAAAATACTGATGTGTGCAGGGAGATGTGTACAGGCCTCCTACCAGTAATAAGGATGTGGGGAAGATGATAAATCAAATGATAGAAAAGGCATGTAAGAAAGGTAGTATTAGAATAACCATGGTGGACTTCAATATCTGAGTGGATCTCAAGGAAAGGAATTTGTAGGATGTCTTTTTGGACCAGCTTGTGCTAGACCCCACTGGGAATTCTGGAATCAGTGATGTGTAATGAGACAGACTTGATTGAGGAGCTTAAGATGAAGGAACCCTAGGGGTTTCCACCATAATTCACCTTGCAGTTTGAGGAAGGAATAGGGATCTGTTGTGATGGCATTACAATTAAATAAAGATAACTACAAAAACATGAGGGAGGAGTTGATTGAAGGGGAGCCTAGCGGGGAAGACAGTGGAGTAGGAATCAGTGGTTTCTGGGAGTAATTTGGGAGGTACAACAACAATTCAACCCGAGAAGGAAAAATGTACTAAGGGGAGGACAAGGCATCCATGGCTGATTGAAAAAAGGTAGCTAGTAATATAAAAGAAGATTGCAAGAGTTTTTTAGATATCTAACGATAAGCGTGAGGCATTGGGCCACTGGAAAACTAGGCTGGAAAAGTAATGGGGAACAAAGAAATGGTGGAGGAACTGAATTGATACTTTGCATTAGTATTCACAGTAGAATACACCAACGGGATACCAGAACTTCACGGAGTCAGAGGCAGGGTAAGTTAGTGGCCATCACTAAGCAGAAGGTGCTGGGGAAGCTTAAAGTTCTGAGGTGGATAAATCAGCTGGGCCAGATGACTACACCCCAGAATTTTGAAAGAGAGAGCTGAGGACATTGTAGAAGCATTGGTGAGGATCTTTTAGGAATCTCTAGTTTGGAAATGACCCAGAGGACTGGAAAATGGCTAATATAACACCCCTGATTAAGAAGGGAGGGAAGCAGAAGACAGGACAATCTAGGTCAGTTTTCCTGACTAGAAGATTTTAGAGTGCATAATGAAGGATGAAATTGCAGGGTACTTTGTCAGTGTACAGTAAAATAGGGCTGAATTAGCACAACTTTGTCAAGGGGAAGTTGTGCCTGACAAATCTGTTAGAATTCTTTTGAGGAGGTAACGCGCAAATTAGACAAAAGAGACCCAGTGGACGTGATCTGTTTGGATTTCCAAAAGGCCTTTGACAAGGTGCTGCTCAGAAGGCTGCTAAATCAGACACGGGTTGATAGGTTATTCTGGTATAATGTGCATTTCGTCAATGCGAATTGGCTAGAAAACAATTGGCAAATTGTGGACATTGTTTGGATAATGCAAACTTTCTACTGAACTGGTATACCTGTCTTCTATAGCACAATTTTCTATAGTGGTTTTCCTTAGCAAACATTTCTACGGTGGGAGCTGGCAGAGGAACACAGCTGCTGTGCAATACCAGAACACTCTGTGAGAGCCCAATGGTGTTAGGGGCAAGGTACTTGCATGGATTGAGGAATGGCTGACTGGTAGAAGACAGTAAGGAGTGTTTTTCAGGACAGCAACTAATTATGAGTGGAGTTTTGCAGGGGGCCGTGTTGGGACCACAACTATCCATGTTATGCATAAATGATCTGGAAGAAGGATCTGAGTGTATTGTTGCTAATTTTGCAGGTGACAAAAAGATAAGTGGAGCTGCAGGAAGGCAGTTGAAGGATATAGGTTAGGAGTAGGCAAAGATGTGGCAGATGGAATACAATGTGTGAAGTATGAGTTTATATATTTTGGTAGGAAGAATACAGGTGAAGACTGTGTTTTCTAAACAGAGAAAGGCTTTGGAAATCTGAAGCACAAGGAGACTTGAGAGTCTTAGTTTAGGATTCTTTTAAGGTTAACATGTAGAGTCAGATGGTAGTTATGAAGGCAAATACAATGTTAGCATGCATTTTAAGAATACAAGAGCAGAAATATATGGCCTCAGCAATACAAGTCATTGGTCAGGCCACGTTTAGGATATTGTGAGCAGTTTTCAGCCCTATATGTAAGGAAGGATATGCTGGCTTTGAAGGGGGTCGAGAGGAATGATCCCAGGGATGACTGGCTTTTCATTTGAGGTGTGTACTTGATGGACTTTAGAGGCATGAGGGGGAAAGCTGATTGAAACTTATCGAATACTCATAAGCCTGGATAGAGTGGATGAAGAGAAGATGTTTCTACTGGTAGGAGAGATTAAAAGTCCAGGACACCGCCTCAGAGTGAAGAGATGAACTTCAAAACTGAAATGAGTTATTTCTTCAGCCAGAGGGTGGTGAAGTGGTGGAACTCTTTGCTGCAGAGGACTGTGGATGGCAAATCATTGGGTGTACTTAACACAGATGGGTTGCTTCTTGATTAGTAAGGAGATCAAGGGCTACAGGGAGAAGACAGGAGAACGGTGTTGAGGAACATATAAACCATGATTGAACGGCAGAGTAAATCTGGTTGGTCTAATGGCCTAATTCTGCTCCTATATCTTATCAAAATCTCTGGAGTCCCTGAGAGACTAAATCATTTTACCTCACTCTGAAATGTATTCTGTGATGGCATTTCTGAAACCTTTGGGGCAGGGAATTCTAAGAGTTCATGATTCGCTGAAATAATTTGTCCTCTCACTAGTTTCAAATGATGAGCCCCTTATTCTGGCAACTGTCCGGATTCTGTCTAGATGAACCCACTTCTCAGTATCTATTTAATCAAGCCTCTTCATAATCTTGAATGTTTAAGTAAAATCACCTCTCATTGCTCTAAACTCCAGAGAACTTCTTGAGTTTATTTAGTCTCATCATATAAGAAACCTCTCGCCCCAGGGATCAATATAATGAACTTTTGTTATACTGCTTTCAATGCAAACGTGTTTATTCTTAAGTATAGAGACCAAAATTGCACACAATCTACCAAAGCACAAATCTCACCTCACCCCATGTAGTTGTGGCAAAATGTCTTGATTCTTGAACTCCATTCTTTCTGGATTAAAGGCCAACATACCTTTTGTCCCCCCTCTAATTGTTTGCTATACCTGCAAGGTATTCGGTGTTCCCAGTATGTTCATCAAATTCTGAGAGTATCAACATTTACAAGTTTTGTATCTTTTTTAAAAATGTTATACCTTTTTTCAGATCACTTTTCCATATAATCTGCCCCCCTTGTTGTCTAGTTACAAAACCTGTCTATATTTCTTTGTGTCTTCCTTACAGCTTGCATTCCCACCTAGCTTTGTATCATCAACAAACTTGAATATACTGTGCTCTGGTGCTTCATCTAAGTTAATAATATAGGTTGTAAATAATTGCCCCAGCACTGATCTTTGCACCAATTTGAAAATGGTCCATTTATTGTTTCACTTTGTTGCTTGATGGGAAATAAAGTAAAACAATACTCTATCCGTTCTAATATTCTACCCCTAACTCCAGCTTTCAGGCTTTCTTTATCAAATGTGTTTTGGAAATTCAAGTCTACTTCAAACACTGTTCCCCTTTATCTACTTTTCTTGTTATATCCTCAAAAAAACTAATAAATTTGTCAAATGGAATTTCCCTTTTGTAAGCCTATGTTGACTTGTTTTAATCTTGCTATGCTTTTCTAAGTGTATTGTTAAGAACTCTTTAATAGAGTCAGCACTCTTTTGATGAGCAAGTTTAGCCTAAGTAGCCTGTAGTTCCTTGTTTACTCTCTCCCTTTTTTTATAGCAGCATTTATATTTGATAACCTCCTTCGGGCTGGAACTGTTCCAGAATCAGTAGAATTTTATGAAATCATCGCTACAGAAGTAGTGACTAGCTATTTCTTAATTTTCAGATGACATAAATCTGGATAGTTGGGTGAATTGTGAGAAGAATGCAGAAATGTTTCAGTGTGATTTGAACAAATTGAAAGTGGGCAAATGTATAGCAGATGAAGTATAATGTGGATAAATGTGAGGCTATTCACTTTGGTAGCAAAAACAAGAAGATGGATTATTATTTGAATGGCGGTGGATTGTGAAAGGGAGAGGTGCTATGAAAAAGAACCAAAGAACAGTGTATGCTAGAAATCAGAAGTTCAAACAGAAATTGATAGAAAATCTCAGGAGAGGTGCAATAAAAACTGGGTGTCCTCGTACCCCAGTTGCTGAAAGTAAGTTTTCAGTATAGCGGGCAGTAAAGAAGGCAAATGGTATAAAAGACAAACTGCAAAAATGGGAAACCTGAAAAAAAACAGCTTGCCGGAGAAACTCAGCAAGTCTGGCAGCATCTGAAAGAGAAAGGAGAGTTAACATTTTTAGTGGTTGATCCTGCAGAAGGATTGTCAGAAGGCCATTTCTAGAAACCAATATAATTCTAAACTCTAGACAGGTCAACACAAACTTAATGACTAGGGAGTCTAGAATCAAGGGTCATAGGACTGAGATGACAAATATTTCACCAAAAGTGGTGACCCTTTGGAATCCTCTATCACAGAACATAGTTGGTGGCAAAACATCGAGTGTCTTCAACAGGTCATAATTCCTGGAGCTGAAGGGATCAAAGAATATGGAGATAAAACAAGAACAGATTACTCAGTTGGATAATCAGCCATGATCATACTGAATAGTGGAGTAGGTTCAAAGGGTTGAATGGCCTGCGGTTATTGTTTTCTGTGTTTCTATCTCTTAGTATCCTGAAATGTAGGCCATCAGGACTTGGGAATTTAACAGATTTTAATCCTTTTGAGTTTCTCCAATATTCTTCCCTACTGATTATAATTAGCTTAATTTCTTCACTCTTATTTTCTCTTTTCAATTCCCCATAATGATTTCTCTTATTTCTGCTTTTAAAGATACTTGTATTAGTTAATCTTTGCAAGAATGTGTACGTCTATATAAAAAGGCAATCTGTTTATATATTCCTGTCAGTTTTTTTTGTTGTCCCCTTTGGTAGCTTTTTGGTGATGCTTTGCTGGTTTCTAAAACAATTCTATTCCTCAGGTCTGATCGTTGTCTTTGCATGTTATAAGCTCCTTTTAATTTCATACAATCCTTGATTTCCTTTATGGATCTTTCTTGCTGTGTTTTTGGTTTTCAGTAAAATATGTTTTTGTTCAACATTTGAATTGTTTTTTTAAACATTTGCCACAATTTACTTTGGTTAAAAAATAAAATTTTGACACGAATCATCTTCAGCCAGTTCCCCTTCACATTTATTTAATTAACGTGGTTTAAGTTGTTTGTGATAAGAGCTTTTTACTCCAAATTTGATGTGCAACTGCTGTGTTATAATCACCGCTTTCTAGCGGATCTTCTAGATTAGATTACTTACAGTATGGAAACAGGCCCTTCAGCCCAATAAGTCCACACAGACCCTCCGAAGAGCAACTCACCCAGACCCATTCCCTTACATTTACCCCTTTATCTAACACTATGGACAATTTAGCATGGCCAATTCACCTAACCTGCACATCTTTGAACTGTGCGAGGAAACCAGAGCACCCGGAGAAAACCCACGCAGACACGGGGAGAATGTGAAAACTCCACACAGACTGTTGCCTGATGCGGGAATTGAACCCAGGTCTCTGGCGCTGTGAGGCAGCAGTACTAACCACTGTGCCACCGTGCTGCCCATAACATTACTAATTAACCTTGTTTTATTGCACAATATCAGAGCTAAAGCAGCTTTGTCACGAATTGATCATAGCATATTGCACCAGAAACTGTCACAAAAGCATTTTACCAACTCCTTTTCCAGATCAATTTAATTCACCTAATCTGTGAAGATTAAAGTTTCCGTACCAATAAATTGTCTTTGTAACATTCCTTGTTTAATGATCTATCTGAAGGTACTACACAGCATCCTATAAGCTACTTCCACCAGCAATTTCTGACCCTCTGTCTGTTTTGATTCCATTTCTTGATTTTTCTCAGCCAGAATTCTTTCTCACTAACAATGTTATGCTACCCATAAGTATTAGGGCTACACTCCTTTTTCCATTCTGTTTGTCTTTTCGAAGTATTATGTACTCTAGAATATTTATTTCCAAACCTTGGTCATCTTGTAACCATGCCTTGGTAATGGTGATTAGACCTAAACCATTGGACTATATTTGTGCCACATTTTTATCTAACATTTCTGATGATCTGTGTATTTAGATAGTGTAATTTAATTTGTTTTTAACTATTTCCTGCATGAATATTATTCTTTGAACTATAACTGTTAAACTCTCTGCCTCTTTGTCTAATTCAGCTTATTTTTACCCACATACTTTCCTTTTGCTTCAAGTTTTATCTTTGGATTTCTAAATCTCACTACCTCACCCTCTGTTAATATAAAGTATGTTTCCATATTCTGATGATATTTGCTGAAATACTTATATGGTGACATCATCCCAGTGCCTCTTCCCCTTCCTGGTATCAGGCCATTAATAATTTGAATTAAATTTAGGATGCTTCCATTACTATTGGGAATTCAGTGTGACATCTTTGAGGTGGAGACTCAGTACTTCGGTATATCACCTAATTTTTGTCTCTTCTGTTCTGTTGTAGTCCTGGACCCTGTTCTGAGCACCAAAGGAGTTTGGGACCTTTGCATTAAAACTAACTGTTGTGCTAGCTTATAGAGTCACTTTTATGTTTGAAAGGGAATTTTTTCTAGATTGCTCCATGGGACTTTGATGTGAATTTAGTCTAGTATTCTGGGAAGATTCAAAATACGTACTTACTGATGGTCATGTGTTCATAGATAAAATACGAAAATACGTTTATTAGAGTCGCATATTTGAATTTTAGTCCATAAATGCTGTTGGCTTTAGGACAATTCTTCTAAGTCCTTGATCATATTGGGAACAATATAGCATTGCAATAATTGGAATAAGTGGATTAACGAGTTTTGAGAAGATTTGTAGCTCAGGTTGAGGTTTTGGATGTAGGTTTGCTCACTGAGCTGTAAGGTTCATTTCCAGATGATTCGTTACCTACTAGGTAACATCTTCAGTGGGCCTCAGACAAAGTAATGCTGAAAATTACTGCTTTCTATTTATATGTCTGGGTTTATTTGGGGTTGGTGATGTTATTTCCTGTGGTGAAGTCATTTCCTGTTCCTTTTCTCAGGGGGTAGTAGATGAGGTCTAACTCGATGTGTTTGTTGATAGAGTTCTAGTTGGAATGCTGTGCTTGTCCTAGGATGGATGTGTTGTCCCAGTCGAAGTAGTGTCCTTCCTCCTCAGTGTGTGAGGATACCACTGAGAGAGGGTCATGTCTTTTTGACTAGTTGGTGTTCATATATCCTGGCGGCTAGTTTTCTTCTTCCACTTCAACTGGGACAACACATCCATCCTAGGACAATCCAAACAAAGACACGCACAAAAATTCCTAGAAGCATGGCATTCCAACTGGAACTCTATCAACAAACACATCGAGTTAGTCCCCATCTACTACCCCCTGAGAAAAGGAACTGGAAGTGACTTCACCACAGGAAATGACATCACCAACCCGAAGAAACCCAAACATATAAATAGAAAGCAGGAATTTTCAGCATTGCTTTGCCTGAAGCCCACTGAAGATGTTACCTTGTAGGGTAACGAAACGTCTGGAAATGAACCTTCTAGCTCAGGGAGCAAACCTACATCCAAAATAAGTGGATGTTAATTTTATACCAATACTACGATGCTGAATTGAAATCGAACAATACAATGAAGTTTTCTTTCAAGGCAGTGTATGCAGTTTAAGTCCTTTTACACTCCTGCTTTATGACCTCTTACTTCCTTTTGCAGTACTGGTGAAAAATGTTTGCTACATTTCAAACCCTGTGGGCTTTTTGGAAAGGAACTGCACAGAGTTGAAGGATACATTCAAGACAAAAGGTTTGAAGGATTTTTTTTTCCACAATTCCTGAAAGTGGGCATCTCTGGTTGGGCCAGCGTTTATTTTTCTATTCTTATTGGCCCTAAGAAGGTGGTTGTGAGCTGCCTTCTTGAACCACTGCAGTTTAAGTCCAAATGCAAGCAAATGTTTCATATTAAAAAAAATTAAATTAGTAATGAGTCCTTGTCTTTGAAAAATACATCATTTGGCCAAGAAGTCCTTAGGACATCAAGAATGTGGACATATATAGCATCTTTCTTTTTCTTTTTTCCAATAACTTGAAGCAAAAACTGTTGTTAACGTGGTTCAGATTTATTTTCCTTATGTTATGTTGTATTTCATCATTATACTAAAACTATATTGTGTCCACTTTTTGCCTTCTCAGTAAAAGGAAGGTGTGTGTAATATATGGCAAATGGACTGAATGTCTATGGTGTGTAGACACAAACACCTACGAGGCATTCAAGAAAAATGATAAGAAGGGTGGAGATCAAAAGAAATTTAAGGAGGTAAACTCTTTTTATTGCTTTGTGTCCTATGAAAATGTACTTGAATTGTGCACTGTTATTGTATACTTTTTAATGTATGTAACAGCTAGTTTTATTTTATGTTAAACCATATTCTTGCTATTTCAGCTTCTTTTGCTATTGTAACATTGCAAACAATTTATACGTGTAAGTGGTATTTCTGCTGAATATCCATCAAAGTTACAACTGAGGAACAGGCCAAGCCCCAAGGGAGTTTATCCTATATGATATTTTTCTTCTGTACACAGCCCTTAAATTTAGTTAGCTTATGGTTAATATTGTGAAAACAGAATGTAATGTGTGCTGTGAAGTTTTTGCTGATAACCTGTGACCACGGTCAGTATGCCTATCACCTCACTCTTGAGATTTCTAGAAGTTTTTCTTATATAATATAAGCTTTTTTTAAAATCAACTCCTACTCTTTCTCTGAATGGGTTAGTCATGTGCTTTCTCTGAAAAAATACCTTTATAAAGCACATTATTGATGTTTTTTCAGCCAGAAGATGATGTACGAACTGAAAATGATGAAGCTGATGACATGCCTGAAATTCAGGAAACTGTTCAAGTTATTCCTGGAAGCAAACTGCTTTGGAGGATAGCAGCAAGACCTTCTCACTCTACTCAGGTAAAACTTAAAAGTGTGATATAACTTGGAGACTGCATACGAATGCATAATTCACTAGGTGCAGTTTCTGATACTGAACAGCACATTGTTTAACTACCCAATAGTTGCGAAACATTAATTTTCAATTTAGGTCTGTAAAAGTATAAACTCCTGAATGTTATAAATTATTTCTAAAAAGCTGAAATTGGCACTGAGCAGAGCACTGTGAGACAATGTCCTGAGGAGTAAACAGTCAATTGAATTGTTACTCTGGTTACCTTATAGTTGCATACTTTGGCAGTTTAAACAACACATCAGTAATATTTCTGAAAAGATCAACAATATCACTGGTGATACTGTCCTACTCCGTTAAGGAATATATCTATTTGACAAAAAGAGCAAATAATAATTAAATCACAGCTGCTAAGAGCAGTGAATGTGAGGATTTGGTCAGTAAATGGTCAGTAACCATTTGAAAATGCTACTTACTCTTGTTAGCGCAATGATCAATTTGTTATGTTAAGACCCTTGCACTTGTCCTTTTTAAAAATCATATCCACATTTCATAATGGAATCTTCCTTTGTAAAATTATAATGTTATAATTACATTCTGTGTCAGTCAACATGCTGAAGCACAAACACCAACATGTTGGTGCAGTATGACAGATTTTCATTACAAGTATCGACATAGGAATTTATAATGAAGTTATTTTTAACAAGTAAACTGAACAAGGTTAAATCTATACTGACCCCAGCTCTTTCTGTCCATTAGATGGTGAGATTATAGCAGAAAAACTGGATTCATGAGCTGAAAATACCTTCAAAGTCCCTTTTTATAAGTTTACTTGAAGTCTAATTTGGAAAGTGGATATGATTACCTAATTTGTAAGCAGTTAAATACTTTCATGTATTTATCCATATGAAAACTTAGGAGTCTGTTGATTTGAAGATCTCTTAGAAAAGCTTAAAATCTAGTGTTTCCAGCTTACCTTTTCACCAGGATAGATTGTATGTCAAACACTGGAAAATGTTTGCTAACATAACATGTGGTTACTATTATTTTGCTGTATAATACATAACATCAGACAAATGTTCCTATTTCTAGATGTATAATTTCACTAATTTTGCAATGATGCTGAATGAACTGGATGAGGAAATGAAGAATGTTTTAGCTCCAACGGATTGTCGTTTCCGACCCGATATCAGAGCTATGGAAAATGGAAACATGGGTATGTGTGTTAATCTAAAAATTAGTCCTTATCAGTGATAGAACATACTTTCTTCAACTAGCTTGTTTTGAGAGTTCATGCTAATTTGTTTGACAAATGTAATCTTAAAACAGATCTAATAATCTAATTAATGTTATAGCATGTAACAGTATGCCTTAAATCATGCAGTAACAACAATCTAAGATCAAGCATCTCGATAATAATAAAATACACGTGCTAAACTTCGACCCAGCAAAAAATTCTGGGATAAATGTATGTTGAGTTCTAAATTTAATTGATTGATGTTTGGAGTCTGCCTCTGGGTTGTGCCCAGGGTATGCCCAGGCTGAATATCTGATGTGGTTTTGGAGGCTGGTTTTTGAATGGCAGTTCATCCTACAGCCTGAATAGCGAGGTCAACTAATGATTTTTTTTCTCTCTCCCTCCATTCCTGCATCTACTTTCTGACACTATCTGATAAATTTATTTGTCTTCTGCTTTATGTCCTCCTTAATTGATGGACTGCCTGTAGACAGTCCAGTCAGAATGAGGTCTTCCTATGGATAGACTCATCTACTGGTCAACATTAATTCACACTTACAGATACTTTTGGGTCACAGACGAGGGTGACCTGTTGTTTTCGTGCTGACAGAAATTCCTAGCAGAGCTTGTTTTTGGGTTGCAGAGTTATTCATATTAACTATAATTAATCATTTTAATTCTCATGCCAACACGCTAATACAAAGTTAAATCGTGAATAAGAACACAATTTAAGTTTAAGTTTATTTTTTATGTAATGTGATGCTTTTTAAAAAATTAACAGATATTGCTGGTGCTGAGAAAGAAAGACTAGAAGAAAAACAGCGAGCTGCTCGAAAAGAAAGATCCAAAAATGAAGAGGAATGGAGAACAAGGTTAATTTGTTTCCAATCTACTGAGGGGGATGAATAACATTGAAGAACCTTTGGGACCAATAGGTTTTTATTTTGTGTCCCATAATTCTGAGATTAATGTAGAACCTGAGGTTTAATCTGGGAATGGCCATTATTGAATGAGTTCTTGTGTTGCTAGATCATTTTGACAAAATAACTCTGCCTATCTTTTTACTAAAATCTTTCTCTCTTTGTCTAAGAAGATAAATAACATCTGAAGTTATTTTAAAATGCAGTAATTTAAATACGTTTCTTTTCCTTGCAATGAATGTTAAATCTTGTATTATGAATTCTGCTCTTTAATAAGTTCAATGAATTAAATAAAGTATACTGTCATGTACATTTATATTTAAGTACATGCTTTGTACTTAACACTTTTGTCAACAAATGGAGTAGGTTTATGCAAATCAATGTTATACTTGTACCTGTAACAACAGATAAGTAATAGTCATTTGATAGTGCTGAACTTTAAGTATCGCTCACAAAAGACACACTTTGTGGTAATTTTTTGACTTGCCCTTATCAGGACAATTCTCAAGTTTTCCACTTGAATTGATACTCTTGCAAATTGTCCTGATGAATGCAATGATAAGTAATAGCAATGCTGTTTGTTGGTTCAATTAGGTAAAGCCCTACTGTGGAACTTTGGCTTAATTGGGATAATACAGTAATGAATACTGGGTAAAATGAATTTGCTGCAGAAATTCCGCTATATTGAGTCAAAGAGGAAAAGCAAAGACCAAAACCTCGAATTTACTCAGAACTTTTATCGAAAATATTTGTTTAAATTGAAGCTTTGATTTTTGTTTTCTTCCCTCATTTCTTAATTCTTTTACAGATGGTTTCGACAGGATATTAATCAGCACACACGAACAACAGACTGGATTTATACAGGAAAGTACTGGGAAAGAAATTACGAAGATTGTCCTGATATTTACTGAGGCTTTTGTTCTTGAGTATCGTTGAATGTCGATCAAATGACTTTAACATTTCTACTACTTCTAAATCTTCTACCCTGGTTTTGTCTGTTTTGTTGTTTCTTTGTTTGACTTACACTGATGTCAATCCCAGAATCTCTAATTATAATGTTTATGTGCAATAACTGAAAAGAGGTTTTGGAATATTTCTCCCTGCTGTTCATATATAAATAATACAATGCTTAAATTGTTTTGCTAGCATTTCTAATCTGACATAATTGGGTGCTACTTCCAAGATTCAATGATTACAATAGAAATGTTTAGTGCAGTCTCATCCTGTCTCTGCATCCCCACTTCTACAAACGGCTAATGTGAATTATCCAGCTTGTTACTAAGCCACACTGAAAGTTGGGGGGTCGTGGCTGAGAGGTGAGAGGGGATCCAGATTTGATCCCTGAGGTTTGTTATTTTTACCTAGATATGGCTGCTACAAACAGTTGTGTTATACCAAGCTTAAGTAAGAATAAGCTGTTGAAAGGATTGTAGGAGTAAGGTGCTGAGGGTATCACAGCCCAAAGCAAACCAGTGGTCTCTTGATCGTTGTTATGTGCAAATGTAAATGATAGGTGAGGACAAACCTAAGTGCATAGGTGAATCTACTTATTCTGAAATATCCTGCCGACAGTCACTACAGAGGTTCACAGCTGAATAATGGCAACTTGGATGAAGTATCAGAGAGCAACTAGTGCCCAGGTAACTAAACAAAAGTGTCTTCATGAGAAAAATGGAGGAAATCTGGCAAAATAAAAGATACATTTAAACATGCTTTGCTTGTGGCTATGACTTGAAAACTAGGTACTTGCATTTTAAATGCTTAATCAAACTAATTCAATATACATACATCTGAATAAAGGTTGCAATTCTATTAGAATGGTGTATAATCTAAGCTTTCTATTGTTTTTTTTCCTAATTTATTTCCCAAGAAATACAACTTCACATCAGTACAGAAATGTTGATTTGTACAATAAATGTTACAATTGATATAGATTTTAATAAATGTGTCGGGAGTGGGGAAAAGGATTGGCTCAGAAATAGAGCTCCATAAATGACTTCTCAGTAATTAGACCATTGTATTAAAACTTGTTAGATGCTTTTCAATGAACCTGTAAATTGCAGTGTAATTACATATGGCTGTTAAGCAGCCTATTACCAAAACAGTCCAGTGGTATTGCACACCTTATTGTCAAAAATGTCTCTTATTTTTAAAAAAAGCCCTTTTGTTGATTTCATACTTGCAGACATGAATAAATTTTCTCACTTCGGTTTTGGTGTTGCTTCTTTGAAATTTACACTTATAATCTTCCATGTGTTCCTTACCTGAAGTATTGAATGGTTGTTTTTTTGGCTACCTGGAACAGCAGAATGTTGTGTAATGAATTTCTGTTAGTAATGGATATCTTTGGCAATATGTCAGCACATCAGTGTGAAAGGATTCTTGTTTTAAAAGTCTTAAATTAAAGTTAAGAGTAAAAATGTCAGTAGCCCACAGTCATCGTCCATTCCCTTTTATTTCAACCGCTGACTCTCTGTGAGAGTTGCCATTTGTTTTACCAGTAGCTGTTTTGCATTATGCACTAATGCATGTTTTGAATGTTCCCAGATTGTACTGTTTTGAAAATGTAATAATGCCAGGGGCTGCTTGCATCATTGTTTATGTGAATCAAAAAACAAAAAAGTGTATCTGTGGATATTTTAATGCCAAAGTGATCTTTATTTTATCTATGTGCTTACGTGTAGGTGTTCTGAAGTCATGTTAAAATATTATTTCAACTTGAATTCACTGACAGTTTTGTGGAATAGAAAATCAAACTGTACAAAGATAAAACCTACTTTCACTGGGCTTGAAGTTATGGGAACCTTTGCTAATAAATTAGTGAATTTTATTTACTGTCGATTGTTGTAAAATCAATAAGCGAGCTATAAACTAAAGAAAAGCAGTAGCAATCCCATAGTTGAGAAGGTCCTCTGTAAATAACACACTCAGTAACCATTTTCATGAGTACAGAGATTGCTTTCCAATTTTCCCTTGTTCAGATCCTCCCAAATTTGGCATTTTTGTTTTTATGTTGGGAGAAAGAAAAGCGGAGGTGTTCAGTTTCAATTTCGAACCCTCTGCATATGCTTTGCACTTCCAGAAAATGATGGAGAAAGTGAATAATTTTCAAACACATTTTAAGAACTGGGAAATACTTAAGTTTCAGCTTCCCAAGAGGAGTATAGATGTACTTTCAGGAATTCAAGACATGGTAAAATACAGCTTTGTATAAAAAAAATCTTTGGACACAACTACCTGGGGAGAAATGCATAGAAACATGCATAAATAAACATATGCACCAACCTAGGAGGTTATACCAATAACCTGATTAATCTTTGGTGCTTAATTTTGCTCTCAATTGTAAATGAGGTTTCTAGTCAGTTAATTTGTTGTGCTTGATTGTTCTGTTTATGGGATTGAGGTGTACAGGCGTAAATTTATCCAGCTACTGATATATTTTCAGTAGTCATTAGTATTCACCTGTATTGTGCTGGATAACTGAACTAAATAACATTGTACATGTTCCATGTAATACTTTAACAGCTAGCATTATTTTGTTTTTTTACCTTTCACAGCAACATTATCAAAAACTATGCAAGTATAAGATGCACACTACTTCCAAAACAAATCACAGCAGTATATATTACTAATATATCATTTTGTGTCCCATGAATTTTTTTGACCTTTTTAATGCATGAAACATGAATGTTTAATCAGATCACATACAATTTCAGAAATTATTGAATTGAAATCGGTCATTAAATGCTAAACAACTGAGAAATGAGAATACGGAGGTTGCTGACTGTTAAATTGAAGTTTGGAAAGAAAACAGTGAGATATTGAAAGAGACGATCTGTATTTTTGCTGTCAAATGAGCTGAAGTTTAAAACTACCAAATATGTAATATAGACTTTTATGTTCCAAAACATAGTTCTAATACTTTCAGCTAAATATTTTAAAATAATGCAGAAAGCAGTCTTCTGTATTTGTGGTACAGAGTTAAAATTAGGATATTAGTTGATGCAACGTCTTATGGTACTAAAGGTTTTAAATATACAAAGTAGTAGAGAGAATTTGATTTTTGGTAGTTATTAACTCCAGTCTTAGCACAAATAATTCTTAAAATAATTCTTAATTCTTCAAATTAAACTTCTAAACCTTGTTCAGTTTTTATACTTTATTCATTTTGGTATGTGACATACTCCAAAATTGTCACGACCTGAATTATGTTCATAATTGTTTTATGGAGTAATGATTTTAGAAAAAGCACTATTTCAAGTTCTATGATCTGACCCACTTTCCATGCTTTGTAAAAATTGGTTTACTTTCAAAATTATAAATATGTAAATTGTATTGTCTCTATATAGTATTTCTTAAAGCAAAATAATGTACTTTTAACTCACTTGATTGGGGATGATTTGAACTGTTTGTGATTTTTTTTGTTTAGAAAGTGACTTTTTTTGCTACCTAGTTTACAAACAAACAGTTTCGTACACTATGATTTGTATTCCATATTGAGCTATGAAAAGTCAACTGATTTTGCCTTCTTGGATAGCTGCTTCTCTGTTGAATTGTTGAAAGTTGTCTCTTTGCCTTACTAAATGTTGCATGAAGAGTTTAGTTCACAAAATATGAACACTTGTGTAAAATTGACTTATTTTTATAATATTTAAATGTCAAGACCCATTAATAAAGCTTCAAATCAGTTGTAATATTTTTTCAAAGACTGCATAATTCTAAATTAATGTATGTTAAGTCAAAATGTATAAATATTTACTTAAAAATAAATTTTTTTGAAGTGTGAGTCAGTTTTTATATAAAAGGTCTTCTGTGGTGATGCCTGTAAGAGAAATAAGGAAAGATATGCATCCACATAGCACCTTTTGCAACCTCATGCTACTCCAAAAGACCACAGCAAAATAAAGCAGTTTTGAAATGTAGTTAATGTATTGTGTTTAGATGCATATTTTGCTGAATAATTATCAATCTTCGGTTATGTTACGCACAGTGGGCCAAAATTTCCACACCTAAAACTGAGCAAATCCACAGCAGGAGGACAAAACGGGGAGTGAAGGGATCTGCAGTTTCAAACATACCTGTTCATTCTGCTGGACATTGTTTTCACAGAGCCTGGAAAAGTGGCTGGCTGTGTCTTAAACAGTATTCTTAATGTTACTGTAAGTATTAAGATGTTACCTCCACATTCAAGGGCTAGAGGGCCTTTCAGCCAAGTGGACTGCTAGTACAATGTACCAGCCTAACCTGACAGCCCACCTTGAGTTTACATTTGAGGTGGTGGCCACAGCTGCAGCTGGCATACTAATCTGGAATTTGGTCTCAGAGATATGAGCTGACTTTGCAAAGTCGGAAAAGCAAACATTGGATAAAAGGTTTGACTTGCTTCCTGAACCAAAGGTGAAAATTCATCCCAGTGAGTCCAGATTTAGTGGGGTCTTCATGTGAAGTATAGGGACAGAGCATGAGAGATTATTAGACTATAGGCTATAGACATAATTCAATCCCATTTTCAAGTAATTCGTTCTCGCTGCACATTGACTGTTACACATTGTTAGCAAAGCTTAGCACAATTTGGGAAGTAGTAGAATTGATTTGAGACAGATGGGTTGCCAGACATCAGAGTCATTGATATATAGACAGAAACAGACCCTTCAGTCTAATTCATCCACGCCAACCAGGTATCCTAAATAAATCTGGTCCCATATGCCAGCATTTGGCTCATATCCTGCTAAACCCTTCCTATTCATATACCCATCCAGATGCCTTTTAAATGTTGTAATTGTACCAGCCTCCATCACTTTTTCTGCCAGCTCATTCCTACACACACCACTCTCTGTATGAAAAGGTTGCCCCTTAGGTCCCTTTTAAATCTTTTTCCTCTCACCTTAAACCTAAGACATTGAGTTTTGGACTCTGCTATCCTGGGGAAACTACCTTGTCTATTTACCCTGATCGTGCCCCTAGTTTTTTTTTTAAACCTCTATAACTTCATCCCTCAACTTCTGATGCTCCAGGTAAAATAGTGTCAGTCTATACAGCCTCCCCCATAGCTCAAATACTCCAACCCTTGCAACATCCTTGTAAATCTTTTCTGAACCCTTAATGGTTTTGCAACATGTTTCCTCTTGCCAGGAGATTAGAATTGCATGTAGTATTTCAAAAATGGCCTAACCGATGTTCTGTTGTAGCTGTACAGGACCTCCCAACTCCTATACTCAGTGCACTGACCAATAAAGGCAAGCCTACCAAATGCCTTCTTCACTATCCTATCTACCCACAACTCTACTTTCAAGGAACTATATGAACCTGCACTCCAAGGTCTCTTTGTTTAGCAATGCTTCTCAGGACCTTATATATTTAATAGTAAGTCCTGCCCTTATTTGCCTTTCCAAAATGTAGTACCTCACATTTATCTAAGTTAAATTCCATCTGCCACACTTTGGCCCATCTGATCAAGAGGTTGAGGGGTTGAGAGAGACAACTCGGGTGCTACGATGGCACCACTAAGCGTAGGTGGTGAAGTGTCATCAGCAGTTTCCATTATAAACATAGACTGAAGAACTTGATGTACAAATATGAATTTATGCATTGTATGGACAGGAATGCTAGGTATAGGTCTAAAATTTTCAGTATATCATTCTAGAGGATCTCCCATGGTTTTGCCCACAAATTTGGGATAAATAGGACATTTGTGTGACGAAAAATACTATATGGGAGGCTGAACCTATAATGCATAAGACTGCTTGTCTATTGATTGAAGTGTGAACGTGTAACTATCACAAAATGGTCAGACAAAATACCAGATACTGTAAAGATTTCTGCAAGTCAGACAGGTTCTGTGAAACCTAAGTTAATGTTTCAGATGAATGACTTATCAATGTTCTGTGAAACTTATGTAGACATTTGTAGTCCATTACTGATTGGTTAAATAAGGTGTAATATATTTGGCACAGACTTTTGCATGGAGTAAGGTTCAATGGAAAACATTTTTAAGACCAGTGTGCAAGTAATATTGACAGAGCAGAGATTGCATGCACCCTAATATATCAGTCAAACATTTGGCACTGTGTTTAACCAAAGACACATTGAGCATTGAATCACAGAATCCCTATAGTGTGGAAGCTATTTGGCTCATTGAGTCTCCAAAGAGCAACTCCCCCACCCCGGCCTGCAATATCTCTGCATTTCCCATTGCTAATCTACCTAGCTCGTATATCCCTGGACACTATAGACAATTTAGCATTACCAATCCACCAATTTGCACATTTTTGAACTGTGGGAAGAAACTGTAGCACCCTTCGAAAACCACGGGGAGAATGTGAAAACTCCACACAGTCACCAGATGGTGCAATCAAAGCCAGGTCCCTGGTGCTGTGAGGCAACAGTGCTAACCACTGAATCACCATATTGTCTTTAACTGACAAAAATGCAAAGTTTGTCAAAGATTTTAGTGTTGCACTCATTGGGACAGTTCACAAGGAAAGCCAAAGTAAAGGAAAAACAACATTAAAACTGTATGAGCAGAGTGTGCTGATTGGAAAGTGGACTGTGACTGGTAAAGGCTTTGTCATGGAAAATGCACCAGTTAATTATGACTGACACATAACTGCCAAGTTTTGTTTACATTTTAAACAAGGTAGTTTGACTCCAATTGGTCCAAGCATTGAGAAGTATTGGGTGAAAACGATAAATTATTATTGGCTGGTAGCTGTGAGTATAGTGATATAGTTTGTGATATAACCATATTAAAGGGATGTTATACATAGGTTATTTGAACACATAATTATGTCCCAAATTGAAACAGCCTTTTCTGTAGAAGTGAGAAATATGACCAATAAATTTCCATTTTTGTTATTAATGTTGCTACAGATTAGTATTTAAAGGAAGTTAAATTGTGAATTGTGTGAATGAGTAAGATAGTTCAAATGTAACAAATATAAACATCTTGCAATAGACTTCGAATTCTGTTACAATGGAGATACAAAGCAGCAACAATAAATTGTTACTAGTTGACATGAGAATGTGGATCAAGTGCAGGTAAAAAGAA
Source organism: Chiloscyllium punctatum (assembly GCF_047496795.1). Lineage (NCBI taxonomy): Eukaryota > Metazoa > Chordata > Chondrichthyes > Orectolobiformes > Hemiscylliidae > Chiloscyllium > Chiloscyllium punctatum. The sequence goes on from NC_092775.1 coordinate 20,093,191, forward strand.
TTGAGGGAGAAATGTGATAGTAAAACAAGTCTTTTTTTATTTTGAGGGAAATTGCAAGAAATAGGACATAAAGTAGACCTGAGTTATGGCATAGTGGGAACTTGTCTCCTGTTTTTGGTTCAGGGGAGTGAGGGACAGTTTCTTGGGGCAAAAGGAGTCGTATTTATTGTGAACTGTGAAAGACAGTAATTGACTTTGAGGGCAAGACTTGTACATTTAATGGTAAGGTCCTAGGGAGTGTTGCTGAACAAAGAGACCTTGGAGTGCAGGTTCATAGCTCTTTGAAAGTGGAGTCACAGGTAGATAGGACAGTGAAGAAGGTGTTTGGTATGCTTTCCTTTATTGGTCAGAGTATTGAGTGCATGAGTTGGGAGGTGGCTGTACAGGACATTGGTTAGGCCACTGTTGGAATATTGCGTGCAATTCTGGTCTACTTCCTATCGGAAAGTTGTTGTGAAACTTGAAAGGGTTCAGGAAAGATTTACAAGGATGTTGCCAGTGTTGGAGGATCTGAGCTACAGGGAGAGGCTGAACAAGCTGGGGCTGTTTTCCCTGGAGCGTCGGAGGCTGAGGGGTGACCTTATAGAGGTTTACAAAATTATGAGGGACATGGATAGGATAAAAAGGCAAAGTCTTTTCCCTATGGTTGGGGAGTCCAGAACTAGAGAACATAGGTTTAGGGTGAGAGGGGAAAGATATAAAAGAGTCCTAAGGGGCAACTTTTTCACGCAGAGGGTGGTACGTGTATGGAATGAGCTGCCAGAGGATGTGGTGGAGGCTGATACAATTGCAACATTTAAGAGGCATTTGGATGGGCATATGAATAGGAAGGGTTTGGAGGGATATGGGCCAGATGCTGGCAGGTGGGACTAGGTTGGGTTGGGATATCTGGTCAGCATGGACGGGTTGGACCGAAGGGTCTTTCCATGCTATACATCTCTATGACTCTATGACTAGACAGGCTGCTGGACTAGGCTGACATGTGACAGATGATAATTAGTGTATAGTAATAAATATTGGTAGGAAGAACAAGGATGAGTAATGTAAGGATACAATTCTAAATGAGGTGCTGGAACAGAGCCTTGGGGGATTATGTCCTGAGGTCCAAAGATGTGAAGATTAGGTGAATTGGCCATGCTCAATTGCCTGTAGTGTTCAGGGATGTGTAGGTTAGGTCAATTAGTCGGGTAAAATATAGGATAATAGGGTAGGGGAATGGGTCTGGGTGGGTTGCTCTTTGGAGGATTTGTGTGGACTTGTTTCCACACTGTAGGGATTCTATGATTCTATGTACACAAATTATTGAAGAAGGCAAGGCAGGCGAAGAATGTCATTAAAGACGTGAACAGATTTTGGACTTTTTAATTAAAGACTTAATGAAGGAAGTTACATGAATCTTTAATATCACTGGTTTTTCAGCAAGGCGTTCGATAAGGTTCCCCACAGTAGGCTATTATACGAAATGCAGAGGAATGGGATTGTGGGAGACATAGCAGTTTAGATCAGTAATTGGCTTGCTGAAAGAAAACAGAGGGTTGTAGTTGATGGAACATGTTCATCTTGGTGTCCAGTTGCTAGCGGCGTACCGCAAGGGTCGGTGTTGGGTCCACTGCTGTTCATCATTTTTATAAATAACCTGGATGAGGACTTAGAAGGGTGGGTTAGTAAATTTGTGGACGACACTAAGGTCGGTGGAGTTGTGGATAGTGACAAAGGATGTAGTAGGTTGCAGAGAGACATAGGATGCAGAGCTGAGTTGAGAGGTGGCAAATGGAGTTTAATGTGGATAAGTGTGAGGTGATACACTTTGGCAGGAGTAATCAGAATGCAAATTACTGGGCTAATGGTAGGATTCTTGGGAGTGCAGATGAGCAGAGAGATCTCGGTGTCCAGGTACACAGATCCCTGAAAGTTGCCACCCAGATTGACAGGGTTGTTAAGAAGGCATACAGTGTTTTGGCCTTTATTAATAGAGGGATTGAGTTCCAAAACCAGATGGTTATGCTGCAGCTGTACAAAGCTCTGGTACCGCCACACTTGGAGTATTGTGTACAGTTCTGGTCACTGCATTATAAGAAGGATATGGAAGCTTTGGAAAGGGTGCAGAGGAGATTTACTAGAATGTTGCCTGGTATGGAAGGAATGTCTTATGAGGAAAAGCTGAGGGCCTTGAGGCTATTCTCGTTAGAATAAGGTTGAGAGGTGACTTAATAGAGGCATACAAGATCATCAGAGGATATGATAGGGTGGACAGGGAGAGCCTTTTTCCAAGTATGGGGACGGCAAACACGAGGGGACACAACTTTAAAGTGAGGGGAGATAGGTATAAGACAGATGTCAGAGATAGTTTCTTTACTCAGAGAGTAGTAAGGATATGGAATGCTTTGTCTGTATTGGTAGTAGATTCGCCAAGTTTAAGTGCATTTAAGTCGTCATTGGACAGGCAAATGGACGTACATGGAATAGTGTAGTTGGGATGGGCTTCAGATTAGTATGACAGGGCGGCGTAACATCAAGGGCCGAAGAGCCTGTACTGTGCTGTTATGTTCTATGTTTTGGCTTCACCTGGAGCCAATTCTATGCACTACTGTTGAAGAAAGATGTGTGAATGCTTTGAGAATGTGCAAATACAATTTGCAAGAGGATCTGGGGAAGACGAACTTCAGTTAGAGAGTTATAGAGATGTACAGCACGAAAACAGACCCTTCAGTCCAACTTGTCCATGGCGACCAGACATCCTAATTTAATCTAGTCCCATTTTCCAACTTTTGTACATATCCTTCTAAACCCTTCCTATTCACATACCCATCCAGATGCCTTTTAAATGCTTCCACCACTTCCTCTGGCAGCTCATTTCATATGTGCATCACCCTCTGCATGAAGAAGTTGTCCCTTAGGTCCCTTTTATATCTTTCCACTCTTACCTTAAACCTATGCCCTCTAGTTTTGGACTCCCCCAACATGGGGAAAAGATCTTGATTATTCAACCAGTCCTTGCCCCTCATGATTTTATAAACTACTATAAAGTCACCCCTCAGCCTCCGACACTATAGCTAAAATAGCCCTAGCCTATTCAGCCTCTTCTTATTGCTGAAAACATGTTTGTATATCTTTTCTGAACCCTTTCAAGTTTCACAACATCCTTCCTATAGGAAGAAGAACAGAATTGCATTCAAAACTACAAAGGTGATTATGTTAGCAGAGTGGAGAAACTGAAAGCAGTGGTGATGCTCCATAGAGAAGACATTTCAAAATCATGGAAAGAGTTTATAGAAAGAAACTTCCCTTTGGCAGAAGGTCAAGAAAGGAAGGATGTGGAGTTAAGATGATTGACAAAAGGAGTCATGAAAAGATTGATTTCATAGCAAGTAGTGTTACTGTGTCAAATTGCTGGCACTTCTTCCCTATCAGCAGTAAGTTTTCCTACACTAAATAGACTTTTGCAGATCAAGAAGGCAGCTGACCACCATCTTCTCAAGAGAAACCAGAGGTGAGCAATAAATGCTGGCCTAGCTAGTGAAGCCCACAAATCATGAATGAATTTTTAAAAAAAGTATCTACAATTTGGAATCAGATTCTTTAATGTCGATGAATGCAAATTTAATCATGATGTTCCAAACAGAATTGGAAAATTACCTGAAGAGACATCAGTAATTGGTTTATAGAGAAAAGGTAGGGAATCGGGATTAATTGAGTGGCTTTTGCAGAGTGCTGTCATGGACTCGGTGGGCTGAATGGCCTGTGCTATAACTATTTTACGATTCCAATTAAAAAAATGGAATAGACCTAGTGAGAAAGGAATGATGTTGCTGGAAGTAAAAAACCTGGTTAAGATTGCTAGTGAGGGACATATTGAGTTAAAGACAAAATTAGAGTGGACTCTGAAAAGGCCGTCTAGACTTGAAAGCCGAATAGGTAGGGTAACCCCCCATTAATGTGTTTCTTCAACTAAGCAAATGGACCAATCATGACTAAGGCATGCACACTCTGAACTAGTAAGAGTAAGTTGCTATATTAAACCGATGTTAATCATGTAGAAGAAAGTCAACAAAGAGGCAAGGAAAAGCAGACAGAAAAAAACTAAAGAGAAATATTCAAAAAATATTTTTAAAATTCAACAAAATTTAAATCTGAAGTAATGAGAATCCGCACTTGAAGATACTTTATTGGTGCTACTAATACATTTGGTAGAAGTGAAGACTTATCCAATTAGATAAGTGAACGGACAAGTTATAATTTATTTCTAGCAAATTTTGTGGTAGGTGCTGTAACTTTACAGTTAATTCACAATTATTTCTTTCACCTAAAATCAGAGAAATAAGTTAATAATTCCATAAATTCTTTCTAAAAGCATTAATATATTGGATATTTTTACTGTTTTAATCCAATAGATTCTTAATTAACTTACTCATTAATAACCTGGAATCTAAAACATTAAACTGAATTTCACCAAGATCAGCCCTTTGTCAATTCTAAAGATTTTCATACAGGGTTTCTCTCTGTAAACTCTAGCTAGTTATCTCGTGTAATTCTCTGCTATTCACCTCATTATGTATGTACTATGCTCCTACAGGATCGCGCAAGTGCTACATTGTGTTTACCAGCTACTGCTGGCACCTTGTAGAATTTGTGCCACCCATGCCATATTTAAATACCAGTTGTGCACCAGTTCAAATGCTGCAAGCCAGGAGTAACCCTTCACAGCTGCAGTGTTAGAATTGCTGAGTAATAGTCAATAGAGGCACCTGCATTTGCTGACAGAGGCTTGAAAGTTCTGGTGGAACGAATGCTGGTGACGAAAGCTGCCCTTATTCCTGTGGACCTGACTGCCCTAGACTGAAGCTGCCACCCAGATCAATGCAGTGTCCATGGTCTGAAGGATAACCCAACAGTGCAGGAAGGAAGCTAATGACTTTCTGTACTTTGCAAGGCAAAATGCCTCTATCTTTTCACTGGTACCTCACACTGACTCTAACTCTGCCACTGCACACAGATTCTACCAAGTCTCATGGGCTACCATTTTTACTACTGCATAATGCATCTTCCCTCAATGCTTATCATCCACCCATTCTTCCAAACTACTAACCCTTCCTGCCCTCTGCATTTTGTACACACTATCTCTGGCACCTTACCATCATTCTTCCACCTGTACAAGCACAAACAGTTGTGCCAGCCACTTACATCTCACTGTATGCCTCCCTACATCTCATTGCAGAAAAGAATGGCCTGCAGTTTTGCTAAAGAGCCAGGATGGGTGGTGGAGTTCTTGGCGTTCATCAGCATACTCAATACGAGGAGAAGATAAAGTCATACAGCATGGAAATGGACCCTTCAGTCTACCTAGTCCATGCCGACCATGTTCCCAAATTAAACTAACCCCCTTGCCTGCATTTGGCTGTTTTTCCTCAAAGGAGAAAGTGAAAACTCCAGCTGCTGGAGAAATCAGAGTTGAAAAGTGTGGCACTGGAAAAGCACAGCAGGTCAGACAGCATCCAAGGAGCAGTAGAGTCAACATTTCGGGCATAAACCTTTCTCATTCCTGATGAAGGGCTTATGCCCAAAACGTCGATTTTCCTGCTCCTCAGATGCTGTCTGACCTGCTGTGCTTTTCTAGTGCCACACTTTTTGATTCCTTTTTCCTCCAAATCTTTCCTATTCATGTACTTATCCGAATGTCTTTTAAATATTGTAACTGTACCTGCATTCATGACTTAATCTGGCAGTTCACTCCACACATGAACCACTCTCTGTGTAAAAATAAAGTTGCCCCTTGTGTCTTTTTTAAAACATTTTCCTCTCACCTTAAAGATATACCCCCTAATCTTGAACTTTCCCATTTGAGGGAAAATACCTTTGCCATTTACCTTATATATGCCCCTCATGGTTTTATAAACCTCTATAGGGTCATTTCTCAACTTCCTATGCTCCAGTGAAAGAAGTCCAGCCTATTCACCTATTTTTATAACTCTTGCATTGATAGATCAGTTCTAAGTCAATCCCATTTAGCACACAAGAAACAAGTGATAGTGCCATACAAGGCAATGGATGGTATCCTTATGATAAAGATAGGACTTTCTCTCTAAAAGAATTGGTAGATGGTCACTCTTATAAACACTGTCATGGACAGATTCATCTGTGGCAGACAGATTGATAAGGACAAGATTTAGTATGTTTTTCCCCTTATTGATTCCCTCACCACCTGCTGCAGATCCAGTATAGCAGCAATGTCCTTTAAGATTGAACCATTGAAGTTCCCCACCCAAAGAACATTCTGCACTTTTGACATCCTCAATGCTTTATCCAATGATGTCCAACATGGGGAGTACTGATTCATCAGCTGAGGAAAAGCATAGTAATGGACAGGACGTTTCCTTGCCCATGTTTGACCTAGTCCCATGAGACGTTTGGTGTGGAGTTCATAAAACCATAAGAATTAGATCATTTGGCTCAATTAGTCTGTTCTGCCATTCAATCTTGGCTGATAGGTATCACAACTCCATTGTCTTCCTCTGACTTAATTACGCTCAATGATTTGGCCTCTGCAGCTTTTGTAGCAATGTGTTTCACAGATTCACTGCCCCTTGGCTGAAGAAAATTCTCCTCATCTCGGTTCTAAAAGGTTGTCCTTTCACTGTGAGGTAGTGCCCTTGGGTCCTAGTCTCTCCTACTAATGGAAACATTCATGTCCATTCTATCCAGGCCTCTCAATATTTTATAAGTTTAAATGGAATTCCTCCTCAACCTTCTAAGTTCCGTTGAGCACAGACCCAGAGTCCTCACCACTCCTCATATGACATATCTTTCATCCCCAGGATCATTCTTAACCTCCTTTGGACCTTATCCAAGGCCAGCACATCCTTCCTTAAATACAAGGATCAAAACTGTTCACAATATTGCAAATGCAGACCGACCAGAGCCTTATACATTCTGAGCACTACATCTCTGCTTTTGTGTTCCAGTCTTCTCAAACTGAATGCTAACATTGCATTTATTATTTTAACTGCCAACTGAACTTGCATGTTAACTTTAAGAGAATCCTGAACTGGCACTCCTAAGTCCCTTTCTGCTTCAGATTTCTGAGGCCATTTCCAACTTAGAAAATAGTCTACATTTCTATTCCTATCAAAGTGCATAACCTGACATTTTCCCACACTGCATTCCATTTGCCACTTCTTTGCCCACTCTGCTAGCCTGTCAAGTTGTCCTGCAGCCTCCCACCTCCTCAACACTATCTGCCACCTATCTTTGTGTCATCTGCAGACTTGTCAATGTATGAATTCCAGGGCAAACTACTTCCAACTGTGTCACACTGTTCTACCACCTCTGCTGGGTCTGTCCTCCCAATGCGAAAGGACTGAATCCAGGGATAGTGATAGCATTGCCTGGGACATTGTGTAAAAGCATGTTTCCTTAATGATGACATGCAACTGTTGCTGATTCATCTGTTAACTAGTCTCAGATAATAAGGACCCTGCATGGTCCACAGGGCTGAATTGCTGTTGATGTTTAAGATCCATTATTTGATGCAGCAGGTCTGTTTGGTTTTATTCCTTTATTTGAGGCATTTCAGCAGTTGATACCACATTGCCATGGGCCCGTGCTCACGTGGAGTGGCAGACCAGGTAAAACTTTTGTTCTGTAAAGAATATTACAGTACCAGATACATGCTTATAGCAATCTGCAATGTTTCGTGGTCACAATAGACTTTTAATCTCAGATATTTAAATTGAATTCAAATTCCACACTCACCATGATGAGATACAAACCTGAAAGCATGTCTCTGTCTCTGGATTACTAGTCCAGCAACAACACCTCTATGCCATCACTTCCCCATTCTTCCCATTCTACACTTTTAGATATTTTTACAGGTATTAGCTTAATTACACTTTGATTAGCTTCCCTACAATGTGGAAACAGGCCATTTGGCCCAACAAGTCCACAGCGACCCTCCGAAGAGTAACCCACTCCGACCCTTTCCCCCTATTTACCTTTGTTGTTGAAATAACTTCACAGAGGCTGGTATCCCATTACCAAGTCACCCTCTATTTACATTTGAACAGTGTTCAAATATTGAGGTATGGTATTGCCTCATACAGAGTTAGGCACCAGAGTGTCAGTATTCCTGACACTGAATCTCAGCTAGGGCTCACTATGGAACAGTTTAACAGCCCAGTCAGGGAGCTCATATTCTATGAGGTCCAGCTGGTTGACCTTGTTACAATCTCTACATTTGTGTGCTGTCTGTAAAATTCAACACATAAGGGGATATTAACATTGTGGTAATAACTATTTAAGTCTAAAACTCTGGAGCACGAGTTCATAACTCACCACAGCATCTGGAGGAATTTAAATTCAATTCATTACTGTATCTGGAATAAAATGCTAGTCCCATTAATAATGATCACAGAGCTATCTGATTATCTTAAAAGCCCAACTGATTTACTAATGTCCTTCAGGGGAGGAAATCCATCATCCATATCCAGTCTGAGTGACTTGAGACACACATCACTATGCTTCACATCTATCTGAAATGGATCAGTATGCAATCTCCACTCAAGGACAAATAGGCATGAGCAATATCGGTAATGCTTACATCTCAAGAATGATTTTTTAAAAATGTCATTCAGACCATTGCATCCATGTACATAATATTTCAAAAATAGATTTTCCTCTAGCCATTAATATTTTCTAATAATCAGGAAATTTAGTGGATTGTTGGCCCTTATTTCAGGGGACAGAATAAGCGTTCTACAACTATATGAAGTCCTGGTGAGACCACATCTGAAGTACTGTGTGGAATGCTGGTCCCCTTATTTTATTCTGAAGATATATGGCATAGAAACAAGCATTTGGCCCAGAAAAGCCATGCCAGTATTTATGCTTCACTTGAAACTCTTTATGTTCTTTTTTTCATCTAAACAATTCCCTTCAACTATTCCTTGCAGGAACAAGTCTCACATTCTTATTACTCTTTTGATGAAAATGCTGTTTCTGAATTTTCCGTTGAATTTCTTAGAGACCAACTTGTTTGATGGTTTCTAGTTATGTTCTTCCCCACAAGAGAAAACACTGTATTCAGTCTTTTCAAAATCTTTCATACCTTTTCACATTGATTTAATATAGTTTGACATCCTTGCTGAACAGAAACATTAGTCACAGATTGAAAATGTGACATCTTATAGAGAACAGAGTTCAAGAGTTCCACTACCTTTGTGTGAAAATGCACTTCTTAATTTCACTCTTAAATGAACTAGTTTTAATCTTAAGTCCTCTTGATTTCCATTCTCCATCCAACGACAAAATATTCTCCATCATTTTAACCAGCTCATTAAGATTATTCCTCAAAATTATAAAAAAATGCATGATTATGAAATCTGTCCTGATAATTTAACCCTTTTAGATGGTGATTCTTTGCTTGTACCCCTTCCAATGCCTTCCTTCCTGAACACAAATCATAGCTCTGTATAAATCACAGAAGACTTATTTTCTCACTTTTAAATGTCAATCTTAGATAAGGGGTGAGAGTCTCTTGGCTTTTTATGATCACAGTTTGTGATTTGTGTACGTGGGACTTTGCCGCTTTCTCACTCCCAGTCTCTCGCTGGTAAAAAATTATTTGATTTGTTTTCTTCAGATTCAAAGTAGATGACCTCAGACTATTAGCTATATAGTGTTATACATATTTGCGATCTATAGTTTCTCATATCAGTCCGCTGAACCAAACTTTTTATTTATCAGATTGGCTAGAATATCTTATTGATTAAATACACTAAATATCATGAACTGAAGATAGGAGAAATCTTAGCATCATACCTTTTTTGCACTTTGAATGCAGGTGGAGTCTCATGACTATTTTTAGAGCATGATGATGTTAAAGAGTTTGCTACAAACACAGAATGATCAATTACACCATCAGTTGCCTACGTCAATACAAGTCAAAATGCAAGTGGCTATGGTCAGAAAGGATGCAAATAAAGGATTTGCCAAAGATTACAGTGTCATGCAACTGAAATGATATATTGAACAAACCTAGATTTTTGTTAAGTCTTTCAACTTTTAGGATGGATTGCAGATTTCGGTTCATTAATATGTAAATTCCAAAACTTATTTTATGTCACATTCTTGAGATAACTTAGGGTTTTATTTAAAAAAGTTGACATCTCAGCTCAGACAATGCATTAAAGGTGTGAGGTTAGAATCTGTCTGTATCCCAACCTCAAGTCAGACTGGTTCTATTTCCAAAGTGGAATTTACAAAATATTACAAAATATTGCATTGACTGCCTGCAGATTGTGCATTTTTTGAGCAAAATAGAATGTATCTGCAAATATAATTCACACTCGCACATACACACTCACTCTCTCTCTCTCGTATATACACACACACATATGGGTTGAATTTGTATTTGCAGATACATTCTTTTTTGCTCAAAAATGCACAATCTGCAGGTAGTCAGTGCAGGTAGTCAATCCATGTAATATTTTGAAAATTCCACTTTGGAAATAGAACCAGTCTGACTCAAGATTGGGATACAGCCAGACTCTAACCTCACATCTTTAATGCATTGTCTGAGCTGAGATGTCACCTTTTTTATTACAAATCCTTAAGTTACAGGAAGGAGGTGGAAGCGTTGGACAGGGTGAAGAGGTGATTTTCAGGATGTTGCCTGGTATGGAGGGAAGGTCTTATGAGGAAAGGCTGAGGGACTTGAGGCTGTTTTCGTTAGAGAGAAGGTTGAGAGGTGACTTAATAGAGACATACAAGATGATCAGAGGATTAGATAGGGTGGACAATGAGAGCCTTTTTCTTCGGATGGTAATGGCTAGCATGAGGGGACATAGTTTTAAATTGAGGGTTTATAGATAATGGGAGGTAGGTTATCTACTCAGACAGTAGTAAGGGTGAGTCTCGGGCATTTAAATGGTCAGAGGATAAATATATGTATGATAATGGAATACTGGAAAAGCGCAGCAGGTCAGGCAGCATCGAAGGAACAGGAGAATCGACATTTCGGGCATAAGCCCTTCTTCAGGAATGAGCTTATGCCCGAAATGTCAATTCTCCTGTTCCTTTGATGCTGCCTGACCTGCTGTGCTTTTCCAGCAACATATTTTTAAGCTCTGATCTCTAGCATCTGCAGTCCTCACTTTCTCCTAGATGATAATGGAATAGCGTAGGTTAGATGAGCTTCAGATTGGTTTAATAGGTCAGTGCAAAATTGAGGGCTGAAGGACTTGTACTGTGCTGTAATGTTTTATATTCCATGTTATCTCAGGAAGTTCTGGGATTTAGATATTAATGAACCAAAACCTACAACCCATTCTAAAAGATGAAAAACTTAAGAACAATCTAGGTTTGTTCATTATATCATTTCAGTTGTATGACACTGTAAACTTTTGCGATAAATTCTGTGTCTGAATACTGCTCTGGAGCTTTAGGAGGCAGTAAACAACACCCAATGACACAGCATTTCCGCTCAACTGTGCCTCAACCAAACCTGACAAAGCAAGTGTGGTGTTGTGATGATTGGTCCCACTGCATAACTACCTGATGAAGGAGCAGCGCTCTGAAAAGCTAGTGCTTCCAAATAAACCCGTTGGACTATAACCTGGTGTTGTGTGATTTTTAACTTTGTCCACCCCATTCCAACACCGCCTCCTCCACTGCATTAAAGAGGGCAATTCCACGTCCATTATTTGTATACTATTTTGCTGGAGGATCAGCTCCTAGCTCCAATTCCCAGACTTTACTCTGCTGATCTGCAAACTCTTTCAGATCAAGAAATTATCCAATACTCTTTTGAATACCTCAGTTGTATTGTCCTCCACTGTAACCTTAATGCAATGTAAATGTGCTGTGTAGAGCTGATGTGGAATATAAACATTGGCATGGGCTAGTTTTTGTGATGTTTATTTGTCTGGTTCCTGTGTCTTAAGGCTTTATGTAGCTGTTGTTGATTTGATTTGATTTCTTACTGTCACATGTACAGACAGATGGTACTATATGTTTGTTGAGACTGAAGCAGCTGATCTGATGGCTAATGAGAATCCAGGCCATGTGCAGTACATTGGAGCTGGGGCTTTGGTTGATCTGTTAGGGACGTGCAGTACCGCTCTGTAGCTATAGGAGGCAGCAAACAGCGCCCAATGACACAGCACTTCCGCTCAGCTGCGCCGCAACCAAACCAGACAAAGGAAGTCTTGTGTCGTAATGATTGACGGCCGGATTAGCCATTCAAAGGCCAGACTCTGCCAGGCGGGTGCGGGGGGGACCAATTGGGTTAGAGGAGAGGGATTTCAGGTTAGGTTGCGGCGGTCGTCGGTTGACATTAAATTAAAGGTAGAGAGAAGGCGGTTGGTGTAATTTTGTGTCATGTCGGCCTCAGGAGCGTTGTTCCCCAGCCTGGTAGCCGGGAGCAGAGGCTCTTCCAGTAAATACCTGGTGGAGTTCCGAGCCGGCAAGATGTCGCTGAAAGGCTCGACAGTGACTCCGGACAAGCGCAAGGGGCAGGTTTATATCCAGCAGACCGATGACTCCCTGATTCACTTCTGCTGGAAGGACCGCACCGCCGGCACCGTGGAGGATGTAAGGAAACAAGGCCGCACACCCCCCCCCCCCCCCAACCCCATCAACTCCCGGGATGGTGGAGGGAAGGGGTTCTGGAAAAGCGGAGGGGAGTGTGGTGGGGTATAGTGACTGAGGGGGGGAGGGGAGGAGGGGACGGTGACTGGGGGGAAAGGGGACTGGGGGGGGAAGGGGACTGAGGGGGTGGGGGGGGGGGGAGAGAGGGGATGGTGACTGAGGGCGGAGGGGGAGGGGATAGTGACTTGGGGGGGGAGGGGACTGGGGGGGGAGGGAAGAAGGGACGGTGACTGGGGGGGGAGTGCTGTTGGATGAAGTTTTAGGGGATTGGTTGGGGAAATAGGGTTTGTGGGAAGCAGAGGGGAAGGGGGGGGCGCTAGAGTCATAGAGATGTACAGCATGGAACCATAGGGTTTGTGGGAAGTGGGGGAGGGGAAGGGGAAGGGGAGTGCTGTATGAGGAAGGTTGGGGGGGGGAAATATGGTTTGTGGGAAGCTGTGGGGGGGGAAATAGGGTTTGTGGGAAGTGGAGGGGGGGGGGAGTGCTGTATGAGGAAGGTTGGGGGTGTTCGAATACTGGGGGAAGGGGGGTGGGCTATGAGAATAACTATTTTACAGAAGTGTGGCTATTTGTTTTTTGTAGGTATAGAATGAGGTTGCTGAGGATGAGTGCGGGGGAAGCTTTTGGGTGGTAAAATTTTTTTGGAGTAAGTATGTTAAGGAGCTGGTGGATATTTTTGGTGTGGTGTTTGGTGTGAGAGTTTGGAGCATGTTGTGAAATTAGAGTTGTGGTTGTGTTGGCCATTGTGTGATGGTGTGAGATATACATGTTTTGGAAGAGGGCACTGTTAGTATGATCAGCAAGTTTGCAGATGACACGAAGATTTGTGGAGTAGCAGAAAGCATAAGGGACTGTCAAAGAATACAGGAGGATATAGTTGGACTGGAGAGTTGGGTGGAAAAGTGGCAGATGGATTTCAATCCAGACAAATGTGAGGTGATGCATTGAGGTGAGACTAATTCTAGAGCGAATTATATAATGAACAGAGAGCCTTGGGAAAAGTTGATGGGCAGAGAGATCTGGGAGCGCAGGTCCATTGTACCCTGAAGGTTACTGCACGTGGATAGAGTGGTCAAGAAGGCATATTGTATGCTTGCCTACATTGGATGGGGTATTGAGTATAAGAGCTGGCAAGTCATGTTACAATTCTGCTGCATTTAGAATGCTGTGTACAGTTCTGGTCACCACATTACCCAAAGAATGTGGATGCTTTGGAGAGGGTGCAGAGAAGGTTTACGAGGATGTTGTCTGGTATGGAAGGTGCTAGCTATGAAGAGAGGTTGAGTAGGTTAGGTTTGTTTTCATGAGGAAAAAGGAGATTGAGGGGGGGGGTGACCTGATTGAGGTTTACAAAATCATGAAGGGTATGGACAGGCTGGATAGAGACGAGCTTTTTCCCAGGGTGAAGGATCCAATAACGAGAAGTCACGCTCTCGAGGAGGGAGGTGGAAAGTATTTCACACAGAGGGTGGTGGGCTTCTGGAAGGTGGTAGGGGCAGGCATAGTAGCATCATTTAAGATGCGTCTGGACAGATGCATGAGTAGGTGGGGAGCAGAGGGATATAGGTGCTTAGAAATTGGGCAACGGGTTTAGACAGTAGATTTGGATCGGCTCAGTCTTGGAGGGCCGAAGGACCTGTTCCTTGGCTGCAAATTTTCTTTGTTCTTTGAGATGGTGATTGTGTGACTTGGCTGTAGAAGGGGCTTTGGGTTAGGTAATATTAGTTTTATGCTGAAAATGTGTTGCTGGAAAAGCGCAGCAGGTCAGGCAGCATCCAAGGAACAGGAGAATCGACGTTTCGGGCATAAGCATTTGGGCATTTCTGAAGAAGGGCTTATGCCCGAAACGTTGATTCTCCTGTTCCTTGGATGCTGCCTGACCTGCTGCGCTTTTCCAGCAACACATTTTCAGCTCTGATCTCCAGCATCTGCAGTCCTCACTTTCTCCTTGAAGTATTAGTTTTATAGCTAACTGAGGATAGAGCAGTGGGGGTGTATGAATTGGAACAAGAAGGGGTGTTGTTTAGGTGAGAATGGGATTTTGCAGGGGGTGGTGTAGTAGTTTATGTTGGGATGTGGTTTCTAACCAAAGTTCCTGGGCACTGGTTGCCCCTTTAAGTTACTATGTGTGTGTGGCCATTTTTAAAAAAAACTGGAACAATTTGTAATGCATGCTGCTTGATTGTTAAGGGTTTGCTTATGGCAAATGTCCTTGGTTTTACTATTAATGGAAAGTTGCCAATTTTGCCAGGTATACAACAATCACAGGACAGGGTATTCACAGTTTTACATTTGACACCTGTTCAGTTGCTCATAAGTTTATTGAGAAGTTTAGTTGACTAGGCTTAAGTGCATCATATGGAGGCCAGAAGGTATTGGTGACTGGATTAATTAACTATTAGACATTCTTGTCATAGATGCTACCTGAGGGAGACCAAATTTGGTTTTAGTCACTGTGCAGTTTAAAGTTGAAGGAGCTCAAATTTTAATTCATTTTTCTTGTTGAAATTTGTTACCTGATATGCTGTGAATTTTGAACATTTAATGTTTTTCTTTGGTTCCTAGCAAATGAACGTGAGTTAGAAGCAAGAGGAGGTCATTCAGTCCCTTGGGCCTGCTCTACCATCCAAAAGATCGTGGCTGATCTGGTCATAAACTCAGATTGTCATTCCTGCCTACCCTTATAACCTTGCTTGACAAGAGTTTGCCTTTAAAATGTTCAAGGACTTTGCGACCTCCACCCTTTCTGGAAGTGATCTAAAGACACTTTGCTTTCCTGCCTTTTTTTCCTATTGTCCTTGATCCCCTTACTGATTAATTACATTCAAAGCTAAAATAGATTTTTAATGATCCAGCCTCAACAGCCCTGTGCGATTAAAAGTTCCACAGATTTCCTGCCCCCTGAAAAGAAATTCCTCCTTATCTGTCTTAAATGTGCGATCCCTGAGTTTATGACCTCTGGACCTAGACGATCCTGGGTGGTGAAACAACCTTTCCACGTCTATCCTGTCAAATCACCTAGGAATGTTCTATGTTTCAATAAAAATCACCTCTACTGACTTTCAATGAATACAGATCTACACTACCAGGAATGGAGGGACTTTCTTAATAAAATTGAATAAAGTGGTCATAGTTGTATCAGGCTATAGGGCTGCCCTCTGATTAGAGAAAGATGACAGGTAAGCAAAAGTGAGGACTGCAGATGGTGGAAACCAGAGTCTAGAGTGGTGCTGGAAAAGCACAGCAGGTCAGGCAGCATCTGAGGAGCAGGAAAATCGATGTTTCAGGTAAAAGCCCTTCAAGAATGGAAAGATGACAGGTGGTGATTTAAGCTGAAGGTTACCATTCTTGTGAAGAGAGTGGTTGAGAAGCCGAATCCGTCATGGTAACCTTAGGCAGTATGGGTGTTGAATCCGTGCTGTTGGTGTTACAGTACGTATTCGAGATGGCTCAGAATCCCTAATGGACTCTACCTCTAAGCCTCTCTTGGTTCGTCCCGAAGATTGTATTCTTCGGCAGTCTGAAATATAGAACTCTTTACAGGCAGTTTAATTTAAATTATTACTTTTACTTACTGATGGAACCAATATTACACTGTAACATAAATTCCTACAAGCCAGGCTTGAGCTAAGGTTCTGAAATCATTAACAGAGTAGCGGTGCCAGCTCTTACCCCTAATCGTTTTGTTAGGCTACTCTCCTTTATTGCTGCAAATAAGCTGTCTTTATATAGAAATTGGTATCAAAAATTACAAAATCACCACATGTACTTAATCAGATAAGCAATAAAAAAGGAAAAGTTTGCAGAGGAAGAGAAACTCATTCACGTGTCTGAGTACGCTTGACTGATTAAACTACATTCACATCAAAGTGGGAGATTTTGATCAAGCCAGGCCAACTGGTCAATTGCTTTTGCTAGTACATCATAACAAGAGACTAGTCTGAACTATGTGGGAGAGGTCATGAGGTAACCTCTCTCAGCTAACATGCCCAGTATCATTGTCCTACAAAATGGCTTTTTTTTTTCCTAAAATCAGCTTAAGATTCCCAGAATACAAATTAAATTCATAACATTCCTGGATCTCAAGCTCCAAGGAACAACATACAAGCATTCAATCCATGATCAGCTAGTGTTCACTCAGATCAGACCGCAGAGTTAATCTTTCCACCAGCTTCCGCCCTCGCCCTTCTCTCACTCACACATGAATGTCTTCCAACTTTATTACTATGTCAGCTTCAGCCTTCATATTTTCCTAGCTTGTGCGGGTAATGAGGCATTCACCTTGCAGAACAGTTCATGATGAGGGAGCTGAGGCCCCCCAAGGTCAGAAGGAAGTACTGCCACTTATTTCACAAGTGAACACGTTTTATCACCTTATTTACACCGATCCATTGATAATAAGAACAGATGTCCTTAATTCTTCTGAACAAGTGGCCCCCGCCATGGTCAACCACTTTCCTGCATCTCCTTAGATGTGTAAGGCTACCAGCTTTCTCATTGACATCACTCTAGTTGGACAACTGGTTTGTAATGCAGTGAGCTAACCCTGGACTTGGATGGGGAGGAATTTAAGTGTGTTCAGGAAAATTTTCTCAATCAATGAGACAAAGCTTGACCTCCTCTTGAGAAAATAAAGCAGGGCAAGTGATTGAGGTCCTTATAGGGGAACAATTTGGGACCAGTGACCTTAACTATTTACAAAATAATGGAATTGTGAAAAAGGATAGATCTGGTTCACAAGTCAGTTATAAATTGAAGTAAGGCCTGTTTTGATGGTATTTTCAGGAACCTTCCAAAGTTGATTGGGGGTGACTGTTTTGCAGGTGAAGGGATGTCTGGCAAGTGGAAGGTTTTCAAAAGATGTCCTGTTTTCCACCCCTCAGTCAAAGCAAAACGTTTTACCTCCATCTTTATTCCGGGTCCTGGAGGAGGAGAGAATGATCACTCATGTGCACAGGGAAATGGGTTCACTGTCTTTGGAACAGCAGTTTCTCAATTACTTCTACAGTCATTTTACAGGGAAGAGCATCCAGATAAGGCAACGTACATATTGATTTGGGTGATGTTTTCCAATCAGTGAGCATCAATAGTAAAGATTAAGCCATCTGCTGTTACGCAATGAATAACTGGCTTCACACAATGAATACTTTTCACCTTGTTAAGTTGACCTCACATACCGAATGTTACCTCATCTCGTTAAATGGCTGTACGTAATGAATGCTTTTCCACATTGTTAACCTATTACCCTTGTCTCCAGCACCCCATTGTTAACTGTTAGTTTATTTCTGATCGGAGTCATGCTCAGCTGAACCTCTTGTTTCACAAAACCCAGAACTTAACTCTTTCCCTGCCTGCTTATACTCATACATATTCTCAGAGGTAATTACAGAGGAACCTTGATTATCCGAATGAGATGGGAGAGTGATAATCGATTATTCGGTTAATTGATTAAATGCCTTTCCTGTGGGGCTTGGAGTTTTTTAAGTTCGCTCCCCATTCAGGAGATGAGGTAGCAACATACCGCACACGAGCCCCTATCCACCCCATCCAACTTTGCCCCCGTCCAATGCTGACCCCCAACCCTGTCCAACAGTGCCCCCGCCCGACCCCCAAAACCACCCCCCCTGCCTGCTCCCCAACCATGTCCAACGCTGCCCCCTGCCTGCACCCCAGCCCTGTCCAACACTGCACCCTGCTGCCCTCCAACCCCAACACTGCCCCCCACCTCCAATCCACACCCGCTCCCACTTCGGGGCAGCCAGACTGGGCACCAGCAAGACGGCTGCTGCTGCTGCCTTTGTGGAGTAAGTTTCCAAATAGGCGCGCAAGCGTACACAGCCACACACTCAACCGTTTACTGCAATGCTTTGGCGGGTTCCATCTTTACCCTGTACAGGACAATGTTGGCGAGATTATCTGGCGAAGGGGTTTTAAGGGACACCCCTCTGTAGATCTCCAGGGAAAGTTTGGAGAGAGAGGGCAGGTCAGTCATTTGGAGACTCTGCCTATTTAATCACTGTAAACAAAAGACGTGATCGGTGTTGGCAACACATCTTTGGTGTAATGCTTCTATCGGGACCTCAAGATCTCCTTCGGATGTTTGGATAATCGAGGTTCGTCTGTAACGAGAGTTTAGGGCCAGCATGTTCCTATTCGTGTGAAGGGCAAGGTTGATAGGGGTAGGGAAACACTGGGTAACTGGAGATAGAGGCTCTGGACAAGTAAAAAGAGGAGGCATGTCTGGTATAGTCAGCTGGGATCAAGTGACTCCCTTGAGTATATGTAGCATAGGAGTACCCTTAAGAGGGAGATCAGGAGGGCAAAAAGAGGATATGCGAGCACTTTTGCAAGTAAGGTAAAGGAGAATCTAAAAAGATTGTACAAGTATGTGAAGAGCGAAAGAGTAACCAGGGAGAGAATCGGGCACTTTAAAGATCAATAAGGTTGTGTATGGGTGAGATCCTAAACAAATGTTTCTTGTTAGCATTTCCCATGGAGAAAGTTATAGAACTGAGGGAACTCTGGGAAAAAAATATTGAAGTCTTGAATAGAGTTCACATTACCGAAGAGGAGGTGCTGGAAGTCTTCAAACCTATAAAGGTAGATATATCCCTGGAACCTGAACAAGTGTATAGCAGGGCATTGTCAGAAGACAGGAAAGAAATTGCAGGGACCTGAGCTGTGATATTTGTACCATCACATGGGTGAGATGCCAGAAGACTGGAGGGTGACTAATGTTGTGCTGTTATTTGAGAGGCTGTGAGGAAATGTGATGGAAACTATGGACTAGTGAGCCTAATGTCCGTGTTGGGTAAGTTGTTGGAATAATTTGAGAGACAGGATCTACTTACATTTGGAAAAGCAAGAGCTGACTGGGGTTGGTCAATGTGGCTTTGAGCATGAGAAATTGTGTTGCAAAGTTTGAAGTTTTTGAACAGGTAACCAAGTAGATGATGGCAGAATAGTAGATGTCCATGTGGACTTTAGCAAGGCCTTCGGTTTCACATGGTAGACTGGTTAGTAAGGTTAGATCACATGGGATCCACGGAAGTCCAGCTGGTTGGATACAAAATTAGTTTGATGGTAGAAGACCGAGGGTGATGGAGGATTGTTGAACTGAATGCCTGTGAATAATGGTGTGCTGCAAAGATTGGTGTTGGGTCCACTTGTTCATTTGTTCTCCTCCAAATTGTTTATATAAAAATAGGCCTGGTTAATAAGTTTGCAGATGACACCAAAATTGGTGTAGTGGACTAAAAGGTTGTTTTAGAGTGCAGTGAGATCAGTTGGAGTACTGGATATAATTCTGGTTGCTAAAGGATTTACAAGCAGGTTACTGAGACTGGAAGAAGGTTTGAGTTAAAAAAATTTAAGAAAGAACCTAAGGGGCAGCCTTTTCACACAAGTTGGTGAGTATATGGAACAATATGCTAGAGGAAGTGGTAGAGATGGGTACAATTAACATTAAAAGAAATCATTTTAGACACGCTCATGAATAGGAAAGGTTTAGAGGGATGTGGGCCAAATGCGGGCAATGGGACTAGTTCAGTTTAGGAAACCTGGTCAGCATTGACGTGTTGGGCCAAAAGGACTGTTTAGTGCTGCATGACTCTGATCTTCTAACCAAACCCCCAGTATCACTCATTGCAACACTGTCTTCTATTAGTTAGCCATCCTTCTCTTTTCATTCTAATATTTTACCTCCCACATCATGGACTTGCATCTTTCAAGTAGCCAAATGTGTGGTACCTTATCAAATACCTTCTGAAAATCCAAATAAATTGCGTCTATTGTTTCCCTGCTTAAGACCACTCTAGAATATTCTGGTAAATTTGGGCATGATTTTTGCCTTTTTGAGGCCATGCTAATTCTGATCATATTATGCCATTCTGAATCTTCTGCTGTCAGATTCTTTGGAATAGACTCTAACATGTTCTCAATAAAATTTTAATCTTTTTGGCTCCTTCCCTTTTTAAATCAGCATGTTACATTTGCCAGTTACCAATTACCTGGTACTTCTTTATACAGAATCTTAAGAGTTCCTTGGAAATTATGACCAGTACATTCATTATTCTTGGAGGTACTTTCTTTTGAAATACTCAGATGCATCTCAGTAGGTCCAGGGGGTTTATCAGCCTTCAGTCCCATTATTTTTCTGAACACTTTTGCTTACTGATAGTTATTGTATTTTTTTTCTCCTCCTCCTCTTTCTCTCTTCCCCATTCCACCCAAACCATGAATCGTTAGACGTTTTGGAATGTCATTAATATATTCTACTGTGAAGGTGTCAAAGTATTTACTCAACTCCTTCTGCCATTTCCTGGTTCCCCATTAGTTCCCAACCTTCTCGAAACGGCCTATGTTCACTTTGACTTCTTTGTTGGCTTTTCATATACATAGAGATGTTCTTACTGTCTGTCTTGATATTACTTGCAAGCTTGCACAGCTTATTTCCTCCCTATTTCTGGTCATCTATCAGTTTTTAAAACTTTCTGAATTCTCTGTTTTACCACAAATGTTTACTGCATTGTATTTTTTCTTTCAGTTTGACCCACCCTTCCTTGGTTAACCATAGTTTGCTTATGACCTTGCTAAAATCCTTCACTGAACTTTATCTTTGCTGTGAGCCATGTTGTATTTTCTTAAATATATGCCATTGTGTTAGCAGTTAGTTACTACAAAGTCTTCAGCATTTCTGATTGGCATCCAGTGGTGACCATCCCAACATGCCCCTCCTGTCTGACCTAAGGTCTGTCTGACCTTAGCTTACATTTATTTGAACATTAGTTTTGATTCTATTTAGGTGAGGATAGAAAATGATACATTTAAATCATCTGAGACTGTTAATTGCAATGTAAAGCGCAAAACAAAATCCATTTGAGGTGGTGAAATCCACCATTGTTTGTGAAAGTGTAACCAAATGTATTCAGTGCCTTTGAATGATGGCAAATAACTAGGAAAGAAGTATTAAAACTGTACATTCCTGATCATTACATTTGCTAAGATTCTAGATCTTGTAAGACTAACTCGCAGATTAGACTAGGGATAGCAAACTGGTCAAAACTGTTATCAGTTAAAATTACAGAAATGTAATGGAGAGTGCTGTTAAACTAATTCTGGCAGCATACAGGACAGGTAAATGCTCTTAAAGGGGCAAGGATTCTGCTTGCCATGGAAGACAGCCACTATTTTTGTGGTTGAGGTAGAATGTGAACCTAAAGGAAACAACATACAAAAGGTAAAAAATAGAATAGCCCTCTAGCAATCCATTCTTTTGACAGGTTCTGGTAACCCCATATAATATTGTCTTTATTTTGGTATACATTTTGGTCTGTTTGCACCTTTAGTGAGGTTATTTGGTAGGTAAAGATGTAGGGTGGCACAGTGCATCACAGTGCCAGGTAGACAGGAGGTGGAAAAGTTTACGTTTTGGGTGTAACCCTTCAGGACTGAAGAAGGGTTACACCTGAAACATCGACTTCTCCACCTCATGCTACCTGGCTTGCTGTATTCTTCCAGCTTCCTGCCTGTCTACTTGGGATTCTAGCATCTGCAGTTTTTCTTTTGTCTCCCTCTCAATGCCAGGGACCAGTGTTCGATTCCTGGCTGACTGTCTGTCTGTATGAAGTTTGCATGTTCTTCCTATGTCTGCGTGGGTTTCCATCAAGTGTTCTGGTTTCCTCCCACAGTCCAAAGATGTGCAGGTTAGGTGGATTGACAGTGCTAATTTGCCCGCAGTGCTCAGGAATGGAGAGATTAAGTGGGTTAGTCATTGGAAATGTTACAGGGAAGAAGGGTTTTTGGGGGGTGGGTGGGGGGGATCTGTTTGGGATGCTGTTCGGAGGGTTGAATGGGTCACTTTTGCACCATAGGGATTCTATGTGTGATGTAATTGTAAGTTGTTTATAAATGCAAAATTGAGATTTGGTGGACTTAAAGTCTGATATGATTTTGATTTTTGAGTTTAAAATGGCTTAACATTTATTGGCAAAATGCTCTCTGTAAAATATTTTAGAAACATAATATAAAATGTAGAGGTAAAAGTAAAGAATCTGCAGAAGTGTTTTTACTTGACATTTGAGTTAATGTGGTATTTCGACAGGACCTGATCATTTTTCCTGATGACTGTGAATTTAAGCGAGTGACCCAATGTACTACTGGACGTGTGTTTGTGCTGAAGTTTAAGTCAGGGTCCAAACGTCTTTTCTTTTGGATGCAGGTAAGAGTTAAAAGCTGCAGCTTTTTCAAAAAAAGTTTTACTGTGCTCAATTTTTTATAATTAAGGTATTTGTGCAACTGCAAGTGAAGAAAGCTAGTTGTTCCCTATTGACTTTTTTTTTCTCATTTCAGTCATTTGACTTTCTCCAGATACTTTCTGATTTTCAAACCAATGTATAGATATTTCCCTAAGTGATCATGTAACTGAGAACATAGTTTGGTTGTTTAGACTGTTGGATTATTTGTATCAGTTCACTGACCCTAAATTTCTGATCGTGGAGGATCCTGCCAAGTTAAACAATTTTTATCTTAATACCTAGGCATTATAGTTACAGCTGCACCAAAGACTGACTAATTTAGTTTGGTTTTTTTATTATTGCCTGAGAATTACAAGCATAATTGAGTCTTGCTTCAATTGTATAGGGTTATTTGAGAGCATAGCTGCAATCCTGTTTACAGTTTTGGCCTCCACATTTCAGAAATAATATATTTACATTAGAAGCAGCACTGTTCACTTAATTTGGTACCTGGGATTAGGGCATTGACCTTTTGGTCAATTAACTTCAATTGATGAGTAAATTGAGTATGTGCCTTTCATTCTTCTAAAATGAGAAATTTCATTGCAATGTACAAGATTCTGAATCCCATTCTTACGATAGATATTGAGAATGTTTGTTTGTTTGTTTGTTTGTTTCTTCTGGTCAAGTACGTAGGTTCATAATCTCAAGGTAGGAGTGAAAAGAGGAGAAATTGCTCAGTTCAGATGTGAAATCTTTAAAATTCTCTTCTCCAGAGGGTTATGGTTGCTCCAGTGTTGAATATGGTAGACAGCTGTCTTGGATTTGAGAGAATGAGGTGTGCACAAGAATGACCATGACTCTTGAATAGCAGAGCAGGCTTGACAGGCCATATGGTCTATGACTCTTGAGTCTTGTGAAAATAGAGGTATTTTATTTTGCTCAGACACTTGCAGAAAGTGTGTCCTATTTGTCTTGGTAATATAGTTACCATGGAATGTCAGGTCACCTGTAAACTTTAAATCCATGTACAATGAATACGTAAAAGCAAAATACTGCTGATGTTGGATATCTGAAATTTTAAAAACAGGAAATTCTAGAAATACTTGGCACATCAGGCATTGAATGTAGAGCTGAGATTTCCATCGCTACTTTAGTTTTAAACAGGAAAAGCCATTGATTTGAAGGGATAACTAGGATTGAATAGTCTAGTGTTCCAGGATTAGATTAGAGGTTTAGACTGCACGTAGCCTGTGAGCTGCAGCTTGATGGTCCCTGCTATCTCTCCAGGAAAGAACAGTACTGACATTGAGAATGAAATATGAATGATTTAATCTCCCTTTATTTTAATGAGAAAACCTAGAATAAATTAAAATGAGGTGTTGGTTATAGCTGAGCAAACCAAGATGATAATTAATGTGCAGCATTTACAATGTTGTATCTTTGTGTATTTTTGTTTTTGGTGAATGTTTAATTGAAATTCATACTTTTGTAAATCTTTGTCTTCTCCTTTTGCAGATCTCCAGACAGCTTGGACCCGTGGTTGATTGATTTTTAGACTAGTTTGTGATCTCTATCTGTTGTGTTTAAATCTGCAGGAGCCCAAATCTGATAAAGATGAGGAGTTCTGCCGAAAAGTGAATGAATATCTAAACAATCCACCAATGCCTGGTGCTTTGGGTGGTGGTAGCAGCAGTGGGGGTCATGAGCTAGCTGCACTTGGAGGTATCTCATTAGTTTGTTAGAATTTGAACTTAATGTAACCATAATATTAACACAAACAGCAAGGCAGGGATAAGCTTATCAACCCTCACCCTTTTCTCTGCCACACTAGATCATTGTTTATTATGTACCTCAATCCCATAGTCTCACCTTCTCCCTCAATGTAATCAGTTTGTAGAAATCTATTCATCAGAAGCAAAAAATAACATCTACAGGTATTTTTATTCTAGTTTGTAATGACCTAGAGTAATCACTGCCAACTCACTTGAAGGTCTTCCTTCCAGGGATTTGTTCTACAGATTATGTTCAGTACCTTTGCATTGTGGCAGTCATTTAACTGTGCTCCTTGGTAGCAGAGACTAGCAAGCTATTCATAGTTTGGGCATGGTTGCTGCTGATCTATCTGTGTCTTCGATCAGCAAGCATCAAGGTGTTAAGTTTGCCGACCAGGACCAGAGACTTCCTTTTCTGACCCATGAACACTGACCCAAGTGAATTTGAGTATCCATTCCAGCATTGGTTGAGATCAGCTGACTTATCACAAAACCTCTAGGTTTATTTGGCTCAATTACTTGTCTGAGAATCTAGATCACTAAGGAATCCAGAATGTTTGTTTGCTTTCATTTTTTTGTTGAAGATATATTACCTACTAATGTGTTTTGTTTCTTGCTATTCATTGCATATTTTTATTTAATATGAATTGTGATTAATGTGCAAAATGTTGTTAGAGGTATGGAGTTATAGCCTACTTGCAATCATTTTGTTTTTCTTTTTAAAAAAAATTCATTAAGAGCAGTGTTGTGCTGCTCATGTGGTTTTAAATTGAATTTACGTGGTACTCGTTATAATTTTTCTTTTGAGCGGTTTTGCCAAACTTGGGACTTCTTTTTTTAAAAAAAACCTCCAGTTTTTCAGCAAGCCTTGTGCAGTAATGTGCAAAACAAACTAAAGGTTTGCTTGTGCTTGCACAGAATCAAATTGTTTACTTGCTTGAGTAATTGTTTCTGTGCTTTTTCATTCTTTTGGTGGTTCATGCGTATGTGTTGAAAATATGATTACCATGTCTAATCCTATTCTTTTGCCAATTCTCCACACCATTTTTTAATTTATTATTTCCAAGCAAAACTAATTCAGCATTAATTTGATTGTTTAGATTGTGGAAAACTTTATTGTTTTCCTCCGAGCTGCCACTGTTCAATTTTGGGCATTTAAAATTTTTATCCTTTTTATTATCATCTCTAAATTGTAAAACTAATCACTCTTTACGATGTAAACGATATAAACCTCACCAAGCTGTTCTGTAACATCTCTGCTCTGTTAAAGAAACCCCTGAGGTCTTGAGTCTCTCTTCAAATCAGTTATTTGTCAAATGTGAATGGTCTAGCGTTCCAAAGTTAGTTTGTAGCTGCAACTTTTCCAGTGCTTTTATAGTTCTTCCTTAATGTAGGCCATACTTCAGCTGATGTTTTCTAAGGGCTTTTCAGCATTGCCACTTACTTTTGTATGCCTCCTGAATCCAAACTAAATAATCAATTTGCTGTTATGATAGCTGTGCCTAACAGCAGTACCACCTATTGATCAACTGCATTACCACATCAAAGCTTCACTTCTGTGATCCATGAAAAAGTTATTCCCAAATGTATTACTTCACATTTCCGTCCATTTGAACTGCACTTGCCATCCATCTGCCCACACTCTCGCTATACCTCCTACAGTTGTCTTATTTCTCCAAATTTTGATATTTTACCTAAGTCTAAATCATGTGTGTATAGTAAATAAGAAGAGGAGCCAAAGACAGACTCCTCTGATTTGTCATTCATCTCTTTATTCCAGGAGAAAGTGGATTGCAAAGTCTTTTGGGTAACATGAGTCATAACCAGCTGATGCAGCTGATGGGAGCAACCGGTTTAGGTGGACTTGGTAAATATTAATTACATTTTATAAATTTTGTGACATAAAGCAGCATATCTACAAAACAATTCCTTTTTATCTTTACTGGAAGGAAAAATAATTTTGTTTTCAATGGGGCTAATAGTTTCTCACAACTAGAGAAAGCAACAGATAAGGAGGCATTCTACTTTTTTGGCATCGTAATGAGGGGACATTGGCGTGTATGTTTGCCTGAGCTGGGCTGTGCAGCCACATGGAAAATCAAGTAAGTAGCATGGAGACTTAAAAGGGGAAAGATCCTAATAGTCCAGTTTGGTTCTTAAGAACTTTTATAAAATCTTTGCTTAGCCAGGTGGTCAACAGATTTCTCTAAAATTAAACAAAAACTGTGGGTGCTGGAAATCTGAAACGTAGAAAAACAAAATGCTGGACTCAATGTTAATTGTTTTCTTTCCACAGATGCTACTACACCTGCTAAGTTTCTCCAGCAATTTGTTTTTGTTTATACCAGAGCTTTCTGATTTGTGCAAGTCTTTTTTTCCCTGCATTCCTTGCTTTTTTTTCCTGAGTCCCATCTGCTGTAAAACATGCAGCTTTACAGTTAGCTGTATAACTAGACAACGTCAGATAACGTTAGCCTTGAGGATGAATATTGCCAAATGAAATCAGAGTACTTAGAAAAGGAAATAATGTGCTGTTAAATTTACTTTACATGAAACTGTAACTAGTGATGCTAATATTTTCAGCAACAAGAAAATGTTAACGTTTTGTGTGCAAATGCTTAAAGCCCATTTTCCTCATTTGAAACTCTTTTACAGTTTTAATTTTACAAGTGAACTAGTACAAATAATTTTTTCCTCATACAATATAATGGGTGAGTGTCATTTGTCAGAGAGGCCTTATGTTGGTCCATTACTTGTAGAGATCCTCCCATTTAAGTTTGAGGGTAGCAGATATGAACTCAGGATTCTTGAACCCTCATTGGCAGGTATCACTTAGGCTGAATGTGTCTATTGACACCCATTATGCCTGAGGCCAACACAATTTATTCTGGCCTTGTACTTTCCCATACATTTCGGAGGCACTCGATTCCTAGTCACAGAACCTGCTGCCGTTGGAAAGAATAGGGGTCACCAAAAAAATGCCCACACACACACACACACACACACCAGGAACTCTTGCTGAGCAGGCACACTGCCACCTAGAAACTCGGTTATGTGGGAAATCTGATGCTGACCTCTTAAATACCTCAAGGGCACAAATTTATCTTTATCTTTCTCTCCTCACCCCTCCATTTGACTGACCGGGCTCCCTGCTATTTCTCCAATCCTGTGTTGAGAAGACTCCGCTTCACAGAATTCAGACCATTATTGACACAGAAAATTAAAGTCAAACTAAGGCAATTAAAAGCAAACTGCAGTCTTGCTCCCAAATTAAGATTGTTACATAAATTTACATTATGATTACGTACTCTTACTGACACTAAATCTTTCTTTTTACTTAGTAGGTAAAGCTTCTCCTCCCTGAAAATTGTGTACATCAAGGAAACTTATCTTTTAATGCAAATTCAATAAAGTTTGTGGCATTCTGAACTTGTGTGCGCACCCAGCCCCTTTTTCTTTTAATGAATTAAAATAACTATTACTGCAAGTCTTTATCATTTTTCTTTACAGGTAGTCTGGGAGCTTTAGCAGGTCCTGCTGGTCTTGCTGGCTTGCTTGGCAGTGGAGGCCCAACAGCTGCTGGTAGTTCTTCAGGGTAAGAAACAATATCTTAAAGTATGTATTATGTCCTGCCACTAAAGACTATCTTCTTCCAGGACAGTAGTTCTGAGTTTGTCTACTAAGTGCTGGGTGTACCATTGTATCCAGGTCTGATTACCACACTTTTAGAACAATGTGAGTGTCTCTGAGAGGGTGCAGAAAAGATACCTTAATAATTCCAGTGATGGGATTTTGGTTAAAGAGTTAGTTTGGAAAAGCTGGGGTGAATCTCTTTTAGAACAAAAGTGTTAGGTATTCTAAGTTATGACTACCTTTTTATAAGGTTAAACAAGAAAAAAACTGTCCCCATTAGCTGTTTTTTTTCAGCTAATTTTGATTTCAGCAAACGTTGCGAAGTAAGAACCTTTTTGTGCAGCATGTGAGAATGACCTGGAATTTGTTGCTAACTGAAATGATGGAAACAGAAGCAATAAATTATCTAAAAGAAATTTTACAGGTGCTTGAATAAAATAGTTATTGGGCTACAGGAATCAAGTGAGGGAGTAGGATTGGGTAAATTCTCCTCTAAGCTGGCAGGGTCTGGCAAGCCAAAAGACCATCTTGAGTCTGTGTTCATAATATTCTCTAGCAGTAGTTGAACTGTAATGCTGCAAATTTAATAATAAAAAAGCAGGCAATGATCTGTTTCTAGTTTGGACATAAAGGTAGCTTGTGGTGTGATGCAGTCAATCAGTGGTCACTGCAGTGAAAGTGTATTTGGTTAAAACTGGACCAAGTAATTGCTTGTACCCCTTTTTCTTTCCTTCCTCCTGAGTGCTACTCTTCAGTTTGGCAAAATAAGTAATTTAATCCTTTCTTTAATGGAGCTTTTCTTTGCATAAAGCTCCCGAAGCCAGTCCGCAGCCATCACTCCATCCTCTACAGCTTCAGCAGTTCGCATGACTTCAGTGCCTTCTGTTGCTGCTGCAACAACACCAGTACCAGCCCCCACTGTAGCATCCACAACTGTGCCGGCAGTGGCAGCAGCAGGTCTTACAACACCAGCAGCATCAAACGCAGGTTCTGCATCTGCATCTGCATCTCCATCTGTTACAGCATCTGGGTCTGCAACAAGTCCAACTCAACCCATTCAGCTGCGTGACTTGCAGAGTATCTTGGCTAGCATGACTGTTCCTGCTGCAGCAGAAGGGACAGGACAGCAAGGTAAGAAACTAGTTTTAATGATCTTCAGAACATGTAGCAGATAAAACTTTTGGCAGTCACAAGTAGGATTTGAGTCATGTATTTGTAATTGGTTTGAACTATGTATGCATTCGATTAATAATTTTAAAATGGTCATAGCACTTCCAGGCCACTCAATCATCGTTTGAGAGACTGGAGAATTATAAGGGGGACTTTTGATGGCGTTATCCAACTGGTCCTCATCTTTTTGATTCCCATGTACCTGTAGATTTCATTCCCTTTTTAAGTATATTTTATCAAGTAACCTACTGAAAACTACTACTGAATCTGTTTCCATTACCTGATTAGACAGCTTCATATTGCAAGACTTCATTTTCTAAAGGGAATTCTTTATAGCCTTTGTTTTTCTTTGCCTTGACCTCCAAATCATTCCCATTTGATGATGATTCTTCCACTGGAAGCCATTCATTATACTTCATGTATGAAAACACTTTCATGGCTTTGAATGCTGCTACCAGATTATCTTAGCGTTCTCAGCTTTAAAACTTCTCCACTAAAATTATTTTCCTTTTGGAACCATTCCAGTAATTCATTTTCTGGATCTTGAAATTCTTCCTGAACTGTGATCACCACAGTGGAATGTGAGCTGAGGCTGAAACCTGGTTTTCCAAAGGTTTTCTATATTTTCCTTGCATTGTATTCTTAAGGAATCCTGAATTGCCTTCTAACAGCACTTTGACTGGTTTTATACACTCTACTTTTCAAACAGACTTGCTTAAATGTTACTTGAACTGGCAAACTACAAAAACCGGCAGTATTTGATAATTGGCAAGCGAAAGGTGATAGCCCCTAGCTGCCTCTGAATGAACTGGCATTACCATGGGAATAATTATGCATCATTATGATAAATATAAAAATACCTTACAAAAGGTGTTGATAGTGACAAGTCCTGTATTATTCTGATTACCTAGAGCAGAGGAATTTCTTTAGCGTGCAGTGTTTTCTTTTCCTTTTGTAACTGTCTGATATCTTTTATGAATGTTGACATTACTTGAGAATGTGCTTCAGAAACTGTGTGGCTAAAATTGTAAAGTGGAGAACTGAAGAAAGGAAAGTATGAACTAAAAGTGGCAAATATTGTCCCTTTCTTTTTAAGTTTGTAGTGGTCAAGCTTGTTTTTGCATCTCAACTCTGTGCCTCAACATTTTTCCAAGTCCTGTTGCACTGGAAATTTTGTTCTTGCACTCAGATACTTGCACAACATTGAATTGCAGAGGGCAATCAATTGTCATTTATTTTTCTAGCCGTGGATTTATCCAGTGTATTGACACCAGAAATCATGGCTCCTATTCTGGCAAACTCAGAGGTTCAGGAGCGATTATTACCATACCTTCCAACAGGAGAGTCGCTGCCTCAGCCTGCAGAAGAAATTCAGAATACATTAACATCTCCTCAGTTTCAACAGGTGTGCATTTTCTTAACTTGTTCAAACCTATGCAGATTTAAATTTTTCTGCAGTTAATTATCCTGAATGCTAAAGTAGATTTGAATTTCTGTTTTATTGTCCTTCAATCTAAATTGTGCAACCCTAAACATGTTTTAGTTAGGCTAGACACTCATCCTTACTAAATCCATTTCAAAATGTCTATTTAAGAATTATTTAATGCCAGTGATCCAAGTGCAAAATATTCCTCAGCATGCATCTGCCAAAGGTAAATGTATATGTTTCAAAGGCAAATGGAGTGTGCTTCACCCATCAAGCAATCTTGAATTTATTCTAATTAAGTTGATTTTAATTCCCAATAATTCATTACACACTGGAGATTTAGTTGTGTATCTATAGGTATTAGTATGGTTTCTTACAAATTTGCACACTACCCTAGTAAATTTACAATGTCTAGTGGTTGAGTTGCATTGGTTCACTGCGTGTAGTTTTAATTTGAGATTGAAAGTTGAATAAACCCAAATATGTGCAACCAAAATAAAACACTGTCATCACCAGTAATGTTGAAGGTGTATCTCATGTTAGGCAAGTGTCTAGGATATAATATAGTATTGGCTCTAAACAGCTGCAATGATTTCTAAGTTGAGCAATAATTTTTTTGAGGTGAAGTTTTATCATTGTTACAGATAAGTCGTTTTAGAAAAATAGCCATGTTTATGTAGTACTTGAGAACAAAGTTGACATTTAATGTTAAATCGAAGAATGTGTTTTTCCAGTACTAGAACTAACTTCATAGTTTTGCTGATCTTCAGAGGATTATGTTTCAAATATGTAGTTGCTAATACTGTGTGAAGGTAGTACAATTTTAACTGTTTTTCTTTAGGCCATGAGCATGTTCAGTGCAGCCCTGGCTTCGGGACAGTTAGGTCCATTAATGAGTCAGTTTGGTTTGCCAGCAGAGGCTGTAGAAGCAGCTGGAAAAGGAGGTAAGTGCCTTTCATATTTTATGATTAGGTCCAAAGTTGCAGAGATAATATACTTCTACGTGATACCATTACAGCATGTGCTTAATGTATATGTTTCACAAACTCCACAAATGAAGGTCACTTCAGGTTTGTTATATTGGTGACTCAACTCTGGCCATTTCCAAGAGGCTTGATGAGCTTTAATTGGACACTTGCTTCATCACTTTCCATTCTCCAGCTGCTGGCCGGCCAGCCAGAATTTGGCAGTGCTCCATTACCTGCAGCACCATTTGAGGGATGGCCACTGCCAGTGCTCCAGTGTAGTTTCCACCATGGTCACACCAGGAACAGGGGAGTGGGGAGAGTTCATGATTACAGACCACATTGCCCTGGGTGATGTTGATGGGCATGTATGGGAGCCTTCAACCAGTTTCCTCCATTCCTGATGGATATAAAGTATCTGAGAAAGAGGGGCTTCCCATCCACAACAGGCCACCGGTAGTGCCTATGGAGGAAATTTTTCTGGCAAAAGAAACATTGTGACCCCTGCTGGTTGAAGACTAATGTTACTCTGAAGTCCTTGGAACCTGAATTAGATCCTGGGCAGGAAGGTTGCTTTTTCAGCCTTCCTACCCTGAATTAACTTGGATGTGAGAAGTCAATTGGGTATCAATTAGAGACCCCATCATAGAAATGCCTTATCTTTGGACATCAAATCCACCCAGTGCTAGAAGGTAAATCTGTTTAATACAATGTTACGACTATACTTTGAATTCCAAAACTTCATGAAAAATGTGCCTTTGTTTAGTAAAATCTGTAAGAAAAAGGTTAAGGGACATTGTGTCATGGTGCACTGCCTTTGAGACTGAGGTTGAACCTGGTGTAAGGTTTCCATAGTGTGCCAGTTTTCCAAGTAGAAGTTTAGCACTGCCAGTGCTGAAGTATTAATTATTGATAGAACAACCTATTTTTTAAACTAAAGACACTAGTTTAATTTGTCTCATACATCCCCTTCCCCAGCTGGCACTGTGAACAGATTTTTCACACTTGAAAATTATTATCCTTGACCTGTGATTATTGGAAGCTGTAGGAGACCTAAGAGCAGAGGAGTTTGGTTGAACTGTTTAACCCATACTAAGTAAATTTAATGCCTGTCTCCCCATTGATTTTTTGGGCCTTGATGACAAATCAGTTAGACCATGCTCACTAATTTTAAAAAAACACTTTAAAGGGGCCATGAAGCTGCAATGATCACAACTCATAACTGAGAACCCTGCATTAGTATGTTTTATGGGGCAAGTTTACTAGAGCTTCACTATATTTAATGTAACCAATTTGAAATCTAGGATCTTCTATTCTTTTTATTGATCTTAATGTTCTTTTCATAATTTTGAAAAGATTCAAAAGAAAATTGAGGAGTAAGGTAACATGATTTAGACCAAATATAATGACTGGTTTGTATATTTCTCTCACCCCACCCCCCCAATAGATGTGGAAGGATTTGCCAAAGCAATGCAACACAATTCAACATCCTCAAAGACAAAACTTGATGACAAGGAAGGAGATAGTGAATCAAAGGACAAAAAGGATGAAGAGGAAGATATGAGTTTGGACTGAAATTATTACTCTACATTTTTCTTAAATGTTTATAAAGATGTTGACCTAACAGATAGTGAACTCCATTTAAGATTAGTGAAGTTGTGCATTTGCCTTCTCTTATCTCTGGAAACTAAGCAATATTAAAGGATCATTTTAGAGCAAGAGGGCTTTGTGCATTTCAGTTTTTTCCAATCTTAAAGGTTTGAACCAGGTGTGTAATTTCTTCCTAACTTTTCTGGGTGGTAATTCTTAAGACAGCCTTGTGTGTCTGTGCCTGCTGTTTATTCAGAACTCCATACTAACAACCTACATTCTCCCTCTCTCAATTACTCAGGGGTTCTATCACCTTACAAATAACCCCCTCACCTTTGTTCTCAAATTCAATTTTTAGTGCACAATACATCCCCAACCAGAGGAAGGTGGTGTTTTACTGGAGTTCCACATTTTCCTTTTATACTTGGGTTTTAATTTTCCTTAATAAAAAAGATGTGCATCTCAACAGCAGTTCACCATTATTCTGGTATATTAATTTGTTTTGTCCTGTAACTGTCAAATTTCAATAATTGCTTTCAGGAGTTAATTAGTGAAAATACTAATATTAACTTGTATGCAACTTCAACATGTTAGCAGATGCAGCAATGTGTTTGGAGTTCCAGTGCTTTAAAGCACTAATTAATGTGATTAAATCTGTAATTTTAGCAAGTGCTTCCAAAGAGAAAAACTTTCTAAATAGTCATTCAGCTGCTGCTTTTTAAAAGTTTCCACTGGGTTAAGCATGAAGCCGCTGGAAATTTGTTTTCTCTCTCTTAACTTGTATAATAAAAAGTCACAATTAACACTACACTGGATCAATGGAGAAGAAACACGTAAGAATCAATACAAGTTTTATTTTCATTCAAATCTTGTACCAGTGTTTTGCACAATCAGTGCTACAAATGTGAATTAGGGATCTTAATTACAATATAATGTAAAACCAGTGTCACAGGATAAATCTTTCCTCCCAAAATACCAAATAAAAAGTCCATTAAAATAGCTTAAATTTATAAAAACCACAGCAAGATTCTGAAATACAGTACAAATATTTAAGTGCAGAAGTGGATCAAAAATCAACAGCCCTGGTAAAGTGTTCTTTGACTTTTTTCTATTTACAATAGTGGACAACCACTGGTGCTAACACCACCATAGATGGATCCTGGTCGATTCAATTGTACAGGCTTCTGATTAATTAATACGTTCTTTATACAGCCAACAAATGAGTAACGTATCGAAGACAACATTGACATTTGCACTGTCTCTGGAATAAAAGAGAATAAGACATTTAAGTACATGTGTAAGTGCAAGTGCTTCAAAAATCTTTATATTGTTTACTATTAACCTGACTGGGTTATATCTGCCTTAACTATATTTAGAAATAATCAGTTTAGCCTGGAACAGGCACATGGAATATAATGAAGTTATGCACTTTGTGTATACTCTGCTTTA
This sequence comes from Chiloscyllium punctatum, assembly GCF_047496795.1. Taxonomy (NCBI): domain Eukaryota; kingdom Metazoa; phylum Chordata; class Chondrichthyes; order Orectolobiformes; family Hemiscylliidae; genus Chiloscyllium; species Chiloscyllium punctatum. The sequence continues at coordinate 20,128,076 of NC_092775.1, forward strand.
AATACTTTCAATCAAGGTCTACAAAAGGTAAGTGCTGGGCTATTTCACCACTATATTGCAACTGACCTGCATCTGGCCTTCACAGGAGTTACATAAATATCTTATAGTACAGTTCTCAGTGAATATAATTGTTTCAAAGCTTTGATATCTCATTCCCTAAGCTAGCAAACTGGCTTCAGGGAATTCCTCATATAATACAAAGATACTTCACTACTAAGACATGCAACTGTAAATAAAAATTTAGTAATTGTTCACCTGGTACACCTCCCAGATACAGTATTTCTTTGGAATTGGTACGAGGACTGTGTAATGGCCCTACTGTGTGCTTACTGTCAGTGTCCACATCAAGTTGTATCACATTCTTCCTTTTAATAACTAGTTATAGAAAGGAAACAAATCTGATTAATACAAATACACCCTTAGATACATTAAAATAAATTCACAGTATAGAGTCGGTTGGCAAACCATTACTACATCTCTGATCAAAGTCTGAATCCAACCCACAACTAGCAGTTAACTAAATACATAACTCCTCAAAAGTCAGGGATTATGTTTTTCTTATGCTTCACTTGCAAAGGGGCGGAAGTGGTCCATCTTCCTACTGCTCTACAAACCTCAAGAAATGTTCTGACAATGTATTTGGGGCCCAGTATGAAGGTTGTCATCCTATAGAAATTACAAGAGATAGAATGGAACAGTCTGAGCACTGGACTAACTCCATCAGAATGTAATACTCCCTGCCCATCTGATGACCAGCCTGTGCTTACATCTGCACTTAATGCTTACCTGCAATATGATGCCACTGTCCATCACAGAGAGACTGTTGTGGAATGACTGACACAGAGAATTCCCCAGCTCCATTATTTAACTGCACTATAACCTTAAAAAAAAATACAAAGTTACTGCAGAACAATAGAAACCCAGCACATAACATACACTTCATTCAGCACGTTTGGCACAACACTTGATCACAAAGAGAAGCTTAGTCTTCGACTGTACAACTTTTAATCCTTAAATGAACAGAGTTAAACTCTTGGGTAACAGAGAGAAGCAACACAGTGCCTGCAAAGCCAGTGTTTGCCAGAATTAGCTATAATAAATTCCTGCAGAAAGCCTCTCACCCTCTCTATTCCATTCATGTCCTGGGTTTAGGAAGATATTGGTCATGATAATGCTACATCTCTCACATTCTTCAAAAACATTTTGTTAGTTCACTTACTAAATTCTTCCCAGCTCCATGTAAACTACTTCACTCAGTGTTTGAAGATGCTCAGTTGAAGAAGGATGTAATCATTCGAGAGGGTGCAAAAATGATTAATGAGAATGGGATGAGAGATTTGTGGCTAGATTGGAGAAGCTGGAATGTTCTCTTTATAGAAGAGAAAGTGGAGGGGAATTTTGATAGACATTTTCCAAACTATGAAGGGTCTCGACAGAGTAAGTGTTGGAAACTGTTCCCAATGGTACAAGAGACATGAACGTAAACTTAAGGTGAATGGCAAAAGAACCAAAAGGTGACATAAGTTTTCTTGTAACTTGTGGTTAGGATCTGGAGTGCATTGTTGTGGAGGCAGATTCAATTGATCTTTTAAAGAAACAGCATGTTATTGGAAAAGAACCAGTGTGATAAGGGTAGGAATCAGACTTTCATAAAACAAGCATAAACACGATGGCTGAATGCTCTGTGCTGTAACCATTTTATGATTTTCAAAGGATCTATAAAATCTTGGTAGTGGTTTCTCCTCACTTTCAATTCTGTGTAAAATACTCTGAACCCTTAGCAGACTGTGTCTTTGCAAGTATCAAAAGTAAGTATGAACATTTTTCATAAATCAATAAAAATGTGTGCCACAAGTATCATTCATACAATTGTTAGAATACCGCATCAAGTTATTTAAAGTCTATGGCATCATTCTGTCTTGTCTGTGATGATGATGAGTGAGATAATTCAGCAATTCACTGTTCATGAAAGCAATTTCATTTTATTTGAATATGATGGGTTACATTTCCAGATTTACTCTTCCTAGAGCATCATAATTGAGCTAAGTAAAACTTCATCTTCTACACCTGTACTTTAAATTTTGTTGATGTGCTTGGATTGTTCTGAACAGTGAACTTTTGTTTAAAGAATTACTCCCAGCCTCAGAATGAAAGAAAAAAAGTTACCTTTCCATTTTCAACATACAAACTTAAGTAAAGACTTCGTTTTCTCCCAACATGGCAAAGTACACCTGACAAACTCCTGGGCCGTACTTCAAGCATCAGCTCATAATCTTTACCAACAATAAAAGACTCGTCTGAAAGAAAATAATGTCAACAGACAATTAGAACTGAAAGTATGTATCAGTACATATGGAAGATTGGTTCCCCCTCCCGATTAGTGAATCTTGCTGGAACATGGCATAAGCTCTTCAGAGGAATTAAGATATAGTCAGAGGGCAAACATACATTAACTATGTTGTTATAACTGACACTGTCCATCAGACATGAATAACTGTGAATTCAGCATGATATAAAAGACTTTACAACCCTGAATGGCAGAAAATAGACTGAGGGGAGAGTGAGAATTCAGATACAGGTTATAATGAGAACTGAAGCAATGGTTAATCAAAGCAAGAAGACAAAATGAAACAGTAATTCAAGTAGAAGACTGGATCATTTTAGTTTGTTAAAACAAAATCATTACTTCATATTAGCCAGCTACTTGAGATGCAAATTAGGTTTTTAACTACCTATAATTAAATAGCCATCCGCAACTGAGAAAAATGTTCCTGTTTCCAAATTTCGCTCAAAACATGGTGCCACATCATAAGCACGTGAAGGAGGATCCATAACCTTTCCATCTAGTTGGAATTTTCGGATACAACCACTGAACTTGGCAGCAGGAATTCCCTGTAGAAATAAAAACGGGCTTTAAATTTAATCAATGATCAAAACTAATCACCACATCTACGTTGTGTTTATTTAAGGATTTTGGGATGGTGGAACAATTAGACAAGTAATCAACAGATAATAGAGGCATGGTGTGACACAAAAAGATGTGTTTTCATCTATTCCATCAAAGTTTAAGAAGAATCAGATACAAAACAGAAGAACATCATGTGGTAAGATCTACTATCCTGTTCCAATTTCAAATTTGCTTCCAGTCACACCAGCCTTTGGCCTGTCTGTACCTTCTGCATCATGCTCAAAGGATTACAAATATATCTGCAATCAAGTTAGACAATATTTTATTTACCTGAGCAATCCTTCTTGCTTTTCCTTTTGGTACTGCACCCACATAGAATGGAGCTCTGACATCTAACGAAGCTGTGACCAAAATTGTGCTGCTTTGCACTCGGAGACCATCTATCACCAACTGCCCTTGATTTCTGTCTCTACTGAAAAATACCTAGAAATGATACAATTCATCACTGCGACCAAATTCTAATGCAATGAAAAACAAATCTATGTATTGAGTACAGGAGTTGGGAGGTCATGTTGCAGCTGTACAGGACGTGGGTTAGGCCACTTCTGGAATATTGCATGCATTTCTGGTCTCCTTCCTATCGGAAAGATGTTGTGAAACTTGAAAGAGTTCAGAAAAGATTTACAAGGATGTTGCCGGGGTTGGAGGATTTGAGCTATAGAGAGAGGCTGAACAGGCTGGGGCTGTTTTCCCTGGAGTATCGGAGGCTGAGGGGTGACCTTATAGAGGTTCACAAACTCATAAGGGGCATCGATAGAGTAAATAGGCAAAGTCTTTTTCCTGGGGTCAGGGAGTCCACAACTAGAGGACATAGGTTTAGGGTGAGAGGGGAAAGATGTAAAAGAGACCTACAGGGTGGTATGTGTATGGAATGAGCTGCCAGAGGAAGTGGTGGAGGCTGGTGCAATTGCAACTTTTAAGAAGTATTTGGATGGGTATATGAATAGGAAGGGTTTGGAGGGATATGGGCCAGGTGCTGGCAGGTGGGACATCCAGGTAAAAGTACCCTATATTTGCTGGCTGCAGTCTGGTTCTTCCTGAGCATAGACAGCACTGCATGATGACCCTGTTCCTTAACCAGTGTGGCTGGAAGTACATGTCCACCTTCCAGCGTGTATGCACTTTCTGTCTGTCCTTCAAGCATTACTGCTTCATGTATGAGTCCGTCCAAAAAAAAAGCCAAATGTTGCAGCTCAAATCCAAGCATTTTATTTGGGTCTCTAATCATCTTAAGATTCGTTTACATTGTAAATTGCCCTACCATTCTTTCTTCAAAGCTATCTTTCTTCCTTTTGTCGGTTATTCCCCAATACAAAGCCATCTCTGTCTATGAGGAACTCAAATGCATGCTTCATCCACTGTTGGAGAAGCTTTGTGGAGCCTGAAGGTTATCAGCCATCATGATATTTCAGTGGATAGAACTTAGTCTTCTGATAGTGGTCTGTTATGATACCTATCAAATTGGAAACTATGGACTGTGTTTGCATCTTACTACACTGCAGTTGTGTAGATATGATTTCAGTATCAATGTTTAAACTTTATTCACAATTTACAAAAGATCTGTAGTTTCCACTAAAAGCAGGTGTTTAAATAAAATAGCTTGTCATTGAAATTTCTAATCACAATCAGTTACAACATTTTTTTCTTAAACATTTAAGATAAACTGCAGTGAAGGTACAATCTTTCTTGATTAGAGCCTCATGCTGTTAATCACCAATATACCAAAGTGCTGCATCAGTTTAAAATACTTGACCTGAAACAAGACTATGATATCCTTATACAGCATGTTATATATACCCTAAGGAATCCCATAAACAAGTTTGTATTCCCAAATACTTTTAATCTCAAATCTGAAAGATTGTTTAGAATTTCTTTAATTCATAATACAAATAACAGTGTGACAGTGTAATGAAGTTTCCGATCCTTTCTATGGTGTTTAGATGAGTGAATGCTGAGCTCATTGAAGCATACAGGATTCTGAAGGTGACTTGATTTGGCAGATGCCAAGAGATAGATTCCCTGACCAATGGAAACAAATAAAACAGGGAAACTGCCTCAAAGTAAGTAATCAACTTTTTAGCACTGAGACAAGGAGAAATTTCTTCACTCAAAGGGTGTGAATCTTTAGGATTCTCTGCAACAGAGGATTGTGCTGCTTCATTGAATACATTTAAGGCTGGATTAGGCAGACCTTTGGTGATATGGGCAGCAGGCAGAAAAAAATAGATTGGAGCCCAAGCCCAGTGGTCCAATCCTGTACTTATTGTGCTCTTGTATGATAAAATCTAATTGGAACATTGAAGCAATTGTAGTCTGAGGTCACTCTAATGTGCAATGGATAGAAAACTAGAAATCATTTCAAGGTCTTACACTCCAAGTTTGCATTACTTACTGTGTGCCACTTTCCATCAGTACACTTTTCCTTACTTGGAATTCTCAACTTTTTCCCTTTGATATCAAAGAGAAAGACAAAACGGCCTTTGGAAACCAAGAGAGCCATGAAGGAAGTTTCCAGTTCATTGGATACATAGAAAAGCATCCCATGGGATGAATTACAGAGAACATCCAAAGAAAATCTAGACCTGGAGAAGCAACATAAAGAAAACAGCTTGAAGTCCCCTAGTTTCCACAAATATACATTAAAATTATAATAAAGGTTCTCCTGTGTTACAATATGGTATTTTTCTATATCCGTGACTCTATGTAAGGAATTGCTCAAGCTTTCATACAAAGTTTACTTTCATCTTCATCAGTTACACAACTCAAAAATTCATGATTCAGTACTTTTTCAGTAACAAGGTGTTAGTGAATCTGCTTCCCCCATTCCCCATACAGCATCTCACCCACACCCAGCTTCTGACCCTATCCCTTGTTACCATAGCTAATCCACCTAGCCTGCACATCTTTGGACTGTGGGAGGAAACTGGAGATATACTGGAAATCTACACAGGCACTGGGAGAATGTGCAACCTCCAAACAGATAGTGCCAGCATTGAGTGACTATGAAACAGCAATGCTCACCACTGAACCATCATGCCACCCACAGTGTACAGTCCTTGTGGTGTATGGAATGAGCTCCAGGGTGTTGACCAAAGAATAGCAATACATTTCCAAGCCAGGATGATGTGTGCATTGAAGGAAAGTTACAGATGGCAATGGCCCCCTGCATCTCTTACACTTGTTATTCTAAAGATTGTGAATTGGGAAGATGCTGTTGAAGAACCAATGGTGACGAACTGTAGTGTATCCTGAAAATGGTACACACTAGGAGAAAGTGAGGACTGCAGATGCTGAATAGTCAGAGTTGGTAAAGTGTGGCACTGGACAAAGCACAGCAGATCAGGCAGCATCTGAGGAGCAAGAGACTTGATGTTTCAGACATAACACTTCTTCAGGGTCCTGGCCGAAACATCGACTCTCTGAGTCTTTCAATGCTGCCTGACCTGCTGTGCTTTTTCCAGTGATGGTACACACTGCCACTATATTCCTGTAGTGGAGATAGGGAATCTGTGGGATGGTGTGCCAATAAAGTGAAATGCTTTTTTTCTGGAAACTTGAGCTTTGTGTTGTTACATCCAAGTAAGCAGGGAGTACTCATTCAAACTCCCACCTGGTGTGAATGGCGAACAGGCTTTCAGGCATCAGATGAGTTATTTGCCTCAAAATTCCCAGCATTTGACTTGTTTTTGCTGCTATATGTGGGTGATTCAATTACATTTCTGATCAATAGTATTTCCCAGGATTTTTGAGAGGTTGGGGGAACTCAGAGGTTGGACTTAAGGCACTGCCATGCTCCTGCAACTTCCTGGACCTGACCTGAGTGGCCTCCAACAACCTTTGTGCTTTGTTTGTCTCCAGCCAGTGGAAAATGTTCAGCCTCATTCCTACTGACCTCAATGCCTCCTTGATGCCACACTTGATCAAATGCTCCTCTAGAAGAATGTCAATTGGCCAGCACCCATTCTTTCTCCACTTTGCACTCACTCGTCAATCACTCAAAAATCCCCCTATTAATTCATCCACCAACTCAGAACTCTACTATCTTAGAAGTGATTCTATATCTCATAAATAATGCAAAAAAGAAACAAATGAAAAGAAATGTGACAGTTTCAACCGAATGGCTAAAGTCACTTGATAAGAAGAACAGTGACCTCTGGAGGACCTTACCTCATGTGAAATGAATCTGGGATATTGTCATACTCCAGACGGCTGAGATGGGAGCCCCTGAAATAGTGAGCATCACTGGCTGCTGGCATCTTTGGCAACTGGCAACTTGCAGAAAGTTGCTGTTCACTCTCAAGCTTGGTTATTGCCTTCAAGGTTCAAATCAGATGGAAAATTGTGGCGTTAAACACTAGGTGCTCACAGATATGAAGGAAGAAACATTATTTGTTAAATAGCTGTACAAAGAAAAAATACACAAAATGTATGCATTTCCCCAAGGGCTATTGGTTGCAACTCACATGCATGAAATTGAATCAAACATCATTGAACCTTGAGGTACAACATTCAAATGATATCTAACCCCACAGACCTCAGAATTTACACCTGGGAATGCTTGTAACTTAATGGACTGAGATAGTGACATGCAAGCGTTTGACTCAAGTTTCAGTTACCTGTCTGGATCTCTCCCTCTTGTGCGATCGGATCTGCTGGGGTGGCTTTTCACTGGGGCAACTATTTAACTCTGCCCCAACCATTACCTTATGCTTCTGGAGATCTACAACTGATTGCTCATCTGAGTCCTTGCTGTAGGAGAAAATAAATGAGAAATGCACTCAAAGCATTAATTGATTGCATACGCACTGTAGAATATCAGTGAAAAGATTGAATGAGTAGTACAGCTGAACATTGGACCAACAATACCTGTACTGGCTTTTTGAAAGCACTATATAATAGTACCATTTTCCATATATCCTTGAAAATGTTTCCTTTCAGGTATTTACCCAATTTCCTTTATCAAAGTTACTTTTGATCTGCTTCCACCAAAACTAAATTGAAATGTTCGTATCACGATGATTGGCAATTCAGCCTCTTGAGTTTGCTCTTTGATGGCTGATTTCATTTCAACCTCAACTCCATTTCTCTGCCGCTCCCTATAATCTTTCAACCCATCATTAATTAAAAACCTCCTTAAATTTACTCAATATCCCAGCTTCCATCACACTCTGTCTTAGAGTATTCCATAGATTCATGACCCTTTGAGAGAAGTAATTTGTCCTCATCTCGTTTTAAATCTGCTACTCAATGAGTCACATTTAAGTAAAGACTGTCTTCAGGTGGTGAGATTACTTAGCACTCAGTCTAAGCTCTGCAGCTTTAAAACTTAGAATGGTTTTAAAATCAACCCCACAAAACATCTAAGCAAATCAAGGACAATATTTCAAAAGGTATTCTATCACAGTAACCATTATGAACAGCAGGTTTATGAACATTTGTAAATGTAAGATTCAACAGTTCAGTATTTTCAGAAGAATATTTGAGTTCTTCTGCATCCAAATTCCAATTATTTATTGCAACAATCAACCGAGTCTTATTACACAGCTTCAAAAACGGAGCACTGTTTCTGTGAATCTTGTAGGTTCTCATAACTCACCGATAAATGAAAACATTGCTGATACAACCTGTTAGGTTAGCACCGAGATCAGCCCCTGGTACACCACCAAAATAGATCTGCCCCTTCTCAATCTCTCCAGATTGGCGTCGCTTTCTCTTCGCTAATTTTGATTCCTGCTTTTCCTGGTCATCAATGGTCATTTTAAGCCTTAGAGAGGAAAGCAAAATGCTGAGTCCTGACTGCAACTTCAGAGAAGTATTTCACCAAATGCAAAGTAATAGAGGATGTTCTGAGGTTGTCAAACGTACAATAGTAGTTCTTTCACTGAAACATTCCAAGAAAAGATTAAACCCAAATTGCTGATTGCAATCACCTAGTGATCTAGCTTTGAATCTGACCAGGATTAACTTTCTGGTATCTGATGGCACTAAAAGGGAGACTTAAAAGGAAAGTTTAACAGGAAACAGCTATTATAGTCTCTAAGGAGGGAACTGGCCAGTTCATGTATCTGATATGTGGCAACAAGATATGGAATGTTAGTTATGTGTACCAACATATTTCTATATCAAATCAGAATAGTGCACTCCTTTAAAGGCTCTATGTTAAAATACTTTAGATCCAGACTCAATGATACTAATTTCAAAAAGATCTAACAAATGTTTCAATTAACTCTATAAAGCAAAAGGAGAACTAGTTAGTTTTGTTAATGGTTAGCCTTTTGGGATGGAGCTGATTCCAGCTGTAAAGAAACTTCGCAAAATGGGAATGTCAGTTCAATTTAATTAGCACAGGCCTACAGAACTAAAGTGTACTGAATTTACTATCTAATTAGCAATCTCAACCCTGAAGCTATAGGGGACAATGGCACAGGGACAAATTTGCATGCGGATACAGTTGCATAGAGAATAGCATTTCTGCTCTTCAATCAGACATTGCTGGTTGTCCAAGGAAGGTGCATCCAAAATATGAAAAGAGGAGGCAAAAAGGAAATGAGGTAGCTTTGTTAATAAAGCAATTGATCAGTGTGCTGGTAATGGTAATGACAAGTTCAATGGATCATCATGCAGTATCAGTATGGGTGAAAATAAAGAATAGCAAAGGAAAGAAGTCACAGATGGGAGTTGTCAAAGACTCCCAAAGAGTTGCCTCACTGCAGGACAAAGTGTAAATTGGGAAATGATGGAGGTGTGAAGGAGGAGACTACAATTGTCTTAATCTGCATATTTTGAAGTGGTGCTGGAAAACCACAGCAGGTCAGGCAGCATCCGAGGAGCAGGAAAATCAACATTTTGGGCAAAAGTCCTCAACAGGCTTCCTCATGAAGGGCTTTTGCCCGAAACATCAATTTTCCTGCTCCTTGGATGCTGCCTGACCTGCTGTGGTTTTCCAGTACCACTCTGATCTTGACTCTAAACTCCAGCATCTGCAGTACCCACTTCTGCCTTAATCTGCATATTGACAGGGCAACTCAAATGGGGATGGATAAAGAAGAAGGTGCTTCAGGGATCATTTCTTGTAGCAGTACATTGCATAACATATCCAGGAACAGACTATTTTAGATCTAATAATGTATAACGAGGAAGGATTAATAAGAGATCTTGTAGTTAAGGATCCTCTGTGGGGAACAATCATAAATGGTAGAATTTCAAATTCCACAGAAGGATCCCAGGTCCCAAACCAGTGTCTCAACCTCAATAAAAACAATTACAGAGTCATAGAGATGTACAGCATGGAAACAGACGCTTTGGTCCAACCCATGCCGACCAGATATCCCAACCCAATCTAGTCCCACCTGCCAGCGCCCAGCCCATATCCCTCCAAACCCTTCCTATTCATATACCCATCCAAATGCCTCTTAAAAGTTGCAATTGTACCAGCCTCCACCACTTCCTCTGGCGGCTCATTCCATACACGTACTACTCTGTGTGAAAAAGTTGCCCCGTAGGTCTCTTTTATATCTTTCCCCTCTCACCCTAAACCTATGCCCTCTAGTTCTGGACTCCCCAACCTTAGGGAAAAGACTTTGCCTATAGCAGGCTATGAAAATAGACTGAGGGTAAAAACTCAATGAATGAGCAGTGGCAGAGATTTAAGCAAATAATTCATTGTGCTCAGCAAACATTTATTCCATTTAAAAAGAAGGACCCAGTGAGAAGGATGAATGACCCATGGTTGACAAGAACAATCAAGGAGAGCATTCAATAATAAATATAAGGCATATAAAGTGGTGAAAGCTAGTGGCAGGCCCGAGTCATACAGCTGTACAGCATAGAAACAGACGCTTTGATCCAACTCATTCATGCTGACCAAACATCCTAAATTAATCTAATCCCATGTGCCAGCATTTGACCCATATCCCTCTAAATCCTTCCTGCTCATATACCATTCCAAATGCATTTTAAAATGTTGTAATTGTCCCAGCGTCCACCACTTTCTCTGGCAGCTCATTCCATATACCACCCTCTGCATGAAAAAAATTGTCCTTTAGATTTCTTTTAAATCTTTCTCCTCTCACCTTAAACCTCTGCCCTCTCGTTTTGGACTCCGCTATCCTGGGGAAAAGACCTTGGCTATTCACCTTATCTATGCCCCTCATGATTTTATAAACTTCTGTAAGGTCAGCCTGTAATTTTTTTATCTCAAGAACCAGCAGGGGTCAACTAAAAAAGCTAAGAAAGAGAAAATTGATTATGAAAGCAAGTTGGCAAGGCATATAAAAAAGTGACAGATACTATGGTTATACAAAAAGATGGTAACTACAATATGTTCAGGACCTTCAGAGGAAGCAATTCTGAATTAAGAACGGGCAATAGTGAGATAGCAGTTTGCATTGGTCTAATGGACTAAAGGCAGATGACTCACTAAGATCGGACAGGCTGTACCCAAAGGTTTTAAAGGAAGTAGTTGCAGATAGTGGAGGCATTGGTTGATATATTCAAAACTCACTCCAGGATTCCACGGGGGTTCCAGTGAATCGAAAAACAACTCTGAATGCCTCTGTTCAAGAAAGGATGACGACACTGGCACTGGAGGCAGTTCAGAAGAGACTCACTCTAACTGATTCGTCAAGATACTCTTGACTTGTCAAGATTAGCAAATGAGTTTTGATCTTTACTCATTAGAGTTTACAAGAATAAGGGACGATCTTATAGAAACACACAAAATTCTGAGGGGGCTTGACAGGGTACATTTTGAGAAGATGTTTTCACTTGAGGGGCATCTCAAACTAGGGACATAGCTTTTAAATATATGGGGTCATTCATTGAAAATTATGTTGTGAAGGTTGTTTTGCACCCAGAGTGTAGCCCCTGTCTGGAATTCTCTACCCTAGACAGGTGTGAAGGCTAGATAACGGTATGTTTTTAAAGAGAAGGTCGATGGACGTTTTGAGATATTGAGGAGTTGGTGGCGATGAGAAGCTGGCATGAAAGAGGAGAGACACCCCAGGCAAACTTGAGGGACCAAATTGTCTACCTCCTGTTCCTATTTCTTCTGTAAACAGGCTGATTATCAACCTACAAATCCTTCCAACACATGCTAATGACGCGCGGCATGAGCAAGAGAATTTCCTGGTCAGCCACATGTTGGAAAGAAACTTTGGAACTTCCAGCATCACAATCCAAAGATCCAAACTGAAATGTGAATGTAAAGTGTAGGTCATCACAGCAGTTCAGACTTTGATCCATTCTTAAGCAGTAATGCCCCCATCTTAAATAGTACAAAAACTGCAGCAATAAGACAAGAAACTTCAAGGTGAAATATTTCACCTGAAAGGATATTTAGAAAGACCCTCCCAGCAACAACACTTGCCCAAAACTTGTTGAATTTTTCTGGACAAAGGGATATTTTCAATTATTGCTATGGATAAATAACAATACATTAGAATTTCCTTTTCACAAAGTTATGTATCTCTAGAAATCCTCTGCTTTTTATTTGTCTTATCTTCCGTACCTTTAGAAGTATTGACAGTCATGAAAGCCAAGTAACTTACTGTTCATTTGTAATGGAAAAAGAGACATAATGTGGGCTCCCATCTGTATACTCAGTTTGACTTTTAACTTCAGTATTAAATGCCTTAAGTGTCACTAATCCTTGCTTCAGAGAAACTTGACAGTTTCCTTCCTAATAAAGTAAAGAAAAAGATGGTTAAGTTCACTAGGAGGTTGACTATAGTTGTTTATGTTATGACCTAATATAGTACAGTGTGCCAATAATCAAATTCCACTGTTACAGAAGCTGTCACCAAGGTGTAACTATTTAATTAAATTAACAATTTGCCTAACTGACTGCTCGTCACGAATTATGTAATTCACACTAGGTTCCATAATTTAGAGGGAAATAACTATTTATCATAATCAAACTTATCCATTAACAATTGCTAACAAAAAAGCATTACTAATTTATTACTATACAATTTAAACTATATCTCTTTAAAATCTCTCTCACACATTCATTCATGAACGAGACAGATAAAACAGACCTTTGACACGAATATTATGGTGTAATAATACGGACGGGCTGTAAGCTGGAGAGTTATTTCTCACAGTTCCTTTCATTTTAGTCAAGGTGACACAATAATGGACTGCTGTGATTTAAGGCAATAGCTCTCCACCATCTTCTCAAGGGCAACTAAGAATAGGCAAGAACTGCTGGCCCCACCAGTGATGCCTCCATCCCATGAATGAATAGGAAACACGTAACCGGACTTGACCAAATTACTTGACCAAAATAAATTTCCGAAGGTACTTTGTTGTAATTTAGCAGTGTTCAATTTCCATTTTCCATAAGTCCAGAAGGAAAAATACGTTGTCACTTCCACTAACAAATGGATCTGTTAAACCATCTTGTGTCTGGACCAGAGAGTAAATAGTTCTATTACTTTTCATATATTTTAACCATGCATGGTGGCACATTAAAGGTCATTCTAATCTAGATGTGTCACACAGCCTGACCAGTTGAATCTCAAAATCAAGCCCATACTTCCTGAACATGAATTACTTCATTGCATCTGCACCATCAATAAACAGACCAAACTTAAAATGAAAAAAAAACAACAAACTGTGGATGCTGAAAATATGGAACACAAACAGAAATTGAGTAGGTCTGGCAGCATGCGTATAGAGACAGCAGAGATAACTTTAGTTTAGTTCTGGAGGAGGGTCACTGGACCTGAAACATTAATTGTGCTTTCTCTCCACACATGCTGCTAAGTTTCTCCAGCAATTTCTGTTGGTGTCACTAAACGTTATTCATTGCTTTGCTAAAATTGAGCCAAACCATTGCAAATTCAGACACAAAACAGGTACAAGTCGGCAACGGATATTTGGGCTTTGAATTCCTTGAGTTTATGAACTTGGAAATGTATTACCAGGGCTTCAGGCAAATATCAAGCATGAAAACTCAAGGAAACACTAGTACCAAGTGTGCTTTGCATGTTAGTATGTTACAGCCAAATTCTTGACATTTAAATTCCAGCTTGGCCAAAATATCCAAATTTGCTGATTTCATGCCTCATTTATCCCTGGATTTAGTGGAGGGGCAGGGTGCAGGTTCAGCAATTGGTCTTGTCGTTAAGTTGGAGTCCTGCTCTGCCCCAAATTTTAAGAAATTGGGACCTCAAGATTCTAACTTTTTACACCCTTTGTGCCACCAACACAAACAGTTAATGTTAGTTCTTCTCATTAGCAGTTCACATTTACCGGTGAGGGGTAGTAAAACATCAGGGCGTTTCGCTGCTGGGTCTGGAAGCCAAATCCTGAAATGAAATTGTTGCGAAGCATTGGGACATTCTGAGGGGTCAGGCTCAGATATCCCTGGCCTTTGAAGTCTGCAGAACGTGACACCTGAAATGAAATACAATTGAAGTCAGAGGGCAGTAATGTTAAACCACTGCCAGGAAAACTATCAGCAACAGATTCTTAATCCAGTTGGTGCACATATTTGACTAAGGAAGAAAGTATCAAGGTACAATAATTATAAATGCCTTTCCACAATTTTTGTGGCACTTCTGCTTTTATTTTCCTTCCCTCCCAATAAAACAGAAGCACTGTTTAAGTTGGACATAGTATCTAAAACTCTTCCATGTCAGTCTTACAAGGATTTGTTTTAATTGGGTGGCTTTAGCTAATTGTGAGATAGTCTTAAAAATCAACAATATGGATTAATAGATTTAAACACACAATGATATATTATTACATAAACATCATTTCTTTTTCCTAACAGCTAGTATTGTGTATTAAGCTCATAAACCTAAACTCAACTTGATGTTTTTATTGCGCGATATTTTTCTTTTCCCAAGAAACATTACACTTGAAATTGTTTAAACAACGTTGTATCATTTTTTAATGCACTTGTATCAAATGTGCTTGCTGTGCTTCATTAACAATGGCATTAACTAATTTAAAATAAATAATTCAGTACTTTAATAGGAATTCAAACTTGATACTTGAAGTGATCATCCATTAGCTGGATTCACTGGGACTCCCAAGCTGAATACAGCATATATTAGAATGAATGTACCTGACCAGGCAGCATTAAAATATGCTCAATGAAATGGTGATAAAATATGGAGGCTTTGTAACTTGGTATGAAAGTTAATCTATTCTTAAACTTACGAAAGCATTCTAAAAAAACTGACAGCACTTGTTTCCTTCATCAACAGTCAGGAGGGTTTATTATTTATTCTTGGGATGCAGGCATTGCTGACAAGGCCAGCAGGTACTGCCTATCCTGAACTACTGTTAAGGTGATAGTAGTGAGCTATCTTCTTCAACTGCTGCCCTCTTTGTGGCGTAGGAGGCCATCACAGGGCTGTAAGGAAAGGAGCTCCAAGACTTTGACCAATGCCAGTAAAGGAACAATTGCAGTGTTGCAAGTTAGGATGGTGTGCAATTTGAGGGCAACAGGTGGGTATGTACCTGTGCTTCTGGGCAACAGAGGTAAAAACATTGGAAGTGTTTTGATTCAGGTTTGGCGAGTCACTGTGAAGCATAGTGTAGAATGTACGTACTGCTGTCACAAAGTGCTACTGATGGAGGGGGCAAATACTTAAGGAGTAGATGCAATGTTGACCAAGTGGACCATTGGTTGTTGTCCTTGTTAGAGGTGACTTCAGTCAGGCAGATAGAGAGTATTCCATTCCCTCACATTCCTGATTGTCTCGCGCTATGTAGGTAGTAGAGAGGCTTTTGGGAGGAAGGTTGCACATTACCTGCCAGAACATTTGCAACCTTGGACCTACTCTTGTAGCTTCAGTATACAGATGGGAATTCTAATTAAATGCCTGATCAATGGCAATCCAAGGGTTTGGCTGGTAGAGGATTCAGTGACGGCAATACCATTGAACATCAAAGTGAGGGGTTCAGCAAAGGACTTTTGAATTTTTTTCTTGTTAGAAACGAGCATTTGCTTACACCAGAGGGGCAAATCGACCCATCGTTTATAGTCCTGGTATTGCTGCAGATAAGCATGAACTCTTTCAGTATCTGAGGGGTCACGAACTATGCTGATCATTATGCACTCATCATCAAACATCCCACCTCTGACCTTCTCATGAACAGCAAGTCATTAATGAAGCAGCTGAAGATGGTTAGGTGGACGGGGGGGGTTGGAAAAATGTTGTATATTGTGCAAGTACCTGTAATCCTGGAGGCTGCATGCAGGGTGGAATTTGAGTTAAAGTTGGAAAAATGTTGTCTATTGTGCAAGTACCTGTAATCCTGAAGATGGTTAGGCCTAGGACACTATCCTGAAGAACTCCTGCAGAGATGTCCTAGAGCTGAGATGATTAGTTCTAACCCTCACAGCCAAACTTCTTTGATGTTGACTCCAACCTGTGAAAAGGACCTCTCTTCTTCACCCAATTCCCACCAACACCAATTCTACCAATGCTCCTTGATCCTACTCTGAGTCAAATGCTGTTTTGATGTCAAGGACAATGAATTTCACCTAACAAATGAAATTAAGCTCATTTGTCAATGTTTGAACAACAGCTGGAACAACATCTGGAGTAAAATAGAATCAGATCATCAGTGAACAAACTTTAAGTGAGTCAGTCCTGTTTAATGGCACCATTACCCATTTCCATAATGACTAACAGGAGACTGACGGGGTAGTCACTGGCTGGCTGGGATTTGTCCAGCTTCTTGAGGTTTTCCAACAACTGTAGACACACACAGGCACCCATAGATAGCAAGGCAAAAGTAAACACTGGTAAGTGGGACTGCATCATCTAATTATTTATCTGCTAATGAAAATCAGTAAGTCTTTAAACTAACAGTTACTAAGCAGTGACAAAATCAATTGGACATGTTCTGAAGTGGTTCCATTTCTTGTTTGAAGCCATTTAATAAGAGCATCTCAAAGGCAAGACTCACCAGTAGGTTTGTAGAACATCCATAACTGATCCCAATGGTCTTCTCACGTTTCAGATCTAAATTTTTGTCCAGAGCCTTCACGCTGCGCATACAGCCTTTGATAGAGCCCCCCGTCGGGAACTGACTCCTCAGACTGCAAGAGAAAAACATAGTCCAACTAAGGAAACATTTAATAGAAAACAAACCTCAGCCAATGCTGAACTGTGTGGATCAGAACTGCACCAGGCCGTATCATTTCACACCTTGGAAAAAGACTTCATAATTTTTTTTAAAAACTTGCAGTGCATATTTTATATATACACCACAGGGGAGAAAAAATGGGGTTCTGACCACTGAAGTGAGCTCATTTCTGTAGCCATATTAACTTATAAAAGTCTAAGAATTTGGTGAATGTCATCTACCCAGTCGATAGTTGGCGTTCCTGTCCCTAGAGTATAACAGTTTGTGTTCCTGCAATAATGATCCATCTGAATGCATGGTGGGCCTCACATTTTCACTCATAGTGGATGATATTTGCTTGAAGTTTCTGGTTTACAGGAAGGCAGAGATCAGGGGGGTGTGTCCATAGTAAGATGTTGCCATTTGCACCAGAAACTGGATCATCTCCAGTTTGATCTGGATTAGCTTGGGGCAGATCCTCTACATCCTCCTTCAGGGCAGCAAGGTGGCTCAGTGGTTGCACTGCTGCCTCACCGCACCAGGGACTCTGGGGCCATTCCAGCCCTTGGTTACTAACTGTTGGGAGTTTGCACATTCTCCCAGTGTCTGGGTGGGTTTACTCTGGATGGTCTGGTTTCCCCCCCACAGTCCACAGAGGTGGGGGTTAGGTGGATTGGTCATGCTAAATTGTATCATAATGTCCAGGAATGAGTAGGTTAGGTGGATTAGTTTTAATATAGAAGGGCAATATGTGTCAGCGCAGGCTTGGAGGACTGCGGGGCCTAATCTTACACTGTATTGTTCTTTGATGAGCCATGTGAAATGCAGGGTTAGGGTCATGAGCTGGGTCTGGGTGGGATGCAGTTTGGAGGGTTGGTGTGTACTCAGTGGACAGAATGGTCTGCTTCCACACTATGGGGATTCTATGATTTACACCCAGGAGATAGCGTGAAGGAAAGATAGGGGGAACTTATAGCATAAGACAAAGAAGCAAGGCAGGACTGATAAATTAAACTGCATTTATTTCAATGCAAGGGATCTAACAGGGAAGGCAGATGAACTCAAGGCATGACTGGGATATCATAGGAATTGCAGAAACATGGCTCAGGGATGGGCAGGACTGGCAGCTTAATGTTCCAGGATAGCAATGCTACAGGAAGGACAAAAGGGAGGCAAGTGAGGAGGGGGAGTAGTGTTTTTGATAAGGGAGAGCATTACAGCTATACTTGGGGAGGATATTCCCAGAAATACATCCTTACAAATTTGGGTGGAACTGAGAAATAAGAAAGGGATGATCACCTTATTGGGATTGTACAGTCAGAGGGAAATTGAGAACCAAATTTGTAAGGATATCTCAGTTATCTGTAAGAATAATAGGGTAGTTATGGTAGGGGATTTTAACTTTCCAAACATTGACTGTGACTGCCATAGTGTTAAGGGTTTGGATGGAGAGGAATTTGTTAAGAGTATAGAAGAAAATTTTCTAATTCAGTATGCGGATGTACCTACTAGAGGAAGGTGCAAAACTTGACCTACTCTTGGGAAATAAGGCAGGGCAGATGACTGAGGTGTCAGTGGGGGAGCACTTTGGGGCCAGCGACCATAATTCTATTAGTTTTAAAATAATGATGGAAAAGGATAGAGCAGATCTAAAAGTTGAAGTTCTAAATTGGAGGAGGGCTAATTTTCAAAAGCTGATTTGGCAAGAATTTTCAAAAGCTGATTGGCACAGATGTTTGCAGGCAAAGGGACAGCTGGAAAATGGGAAGCCTTCAGAAATGAGATAATGAAGGTCCAGAGAAAGTATATTCCTGTCAGGGTGAAAGAAAAGGCTGGTAGGTATAGGGAATGCTGGATGACTAAAGAAATTGAGGATTTAGTTAAGAAAACGAAGGAAGCATATGTCAGATATAGACAGGATAAATCGAGTGAATCCTTAGAAGAGAATAAAGGAAGTAGGAGTATACTTAATAGGGAAATCAGGAGGGCAAAAAAGGGACATGAGATAGCTTTGGCAAATAGAGTTAAGGAGAATCCAAAGGGTTTTTACAAATACATTAAAGGACAAAAGGGTAACCAGGGAGAGAATAGGGCCCCTCAAAGACCAGCAAGATGGCCTTTGTGTGGAGCTGCAGGAGATGGGGCTAAATAAGTATTTTGCAATCGTATTTACTGTGGAAAAGGACATGGAAGATATAGAATGTAGGGAAATAGATAGTGACATCTTGAAAAATGTCCATATTACAGAGGAGGAAGTGCTGGATGTCTTGAAATGCATAAAAGTGGATAAATCCCCAGGACCTGATCAGGTGTCCCCGAGAACTCTGTGGGAAGTTAGAGAAGTTATTGCTGGGCCTCTTACTGAGATATTTGTATCATCGATAGTCACAGGTGAGGTGCCGGAAGACTGGAGGTTGGCAAACGTGGTGCCACTGTTTAAGAAGGGTGGTAAGGACAAGCCAGGGAACTATAGACCAGTGAGCCTGATTTCGGTGGTGGGCAAGTTGTTGGAGGGAATTCTGAGGGACAGAATGTACATGTATTTGAAAAGGCAAGGAATGATTAGGGATAGTCAACATGACTTTGTTCATGGGAAATCATGTCTCACAAACTTGATTGAGTTTTTTAAAGAAGTAATAAAGAGGATTGATGAGGGCAGAGCGGTAGATGTGATCTATTTGGACTTCAGTAAGGTGTTCGACAAGGCTCCCCATGGGAGACTGGTGAGCAAGGTTAGATCTCATGGATTACAGGAGAACTAGCCATTTGGATACAGAACTGGCTCAAAAGGTAGAAGACAGAGGGTGGTAGTGGAGTTGTTGTTTTGCAGTTGTTTTGCAGACTGGAGGCCTGTGACCAGTGGAGTGCCACAAGGATCGGTGCTGGGTCCACTACTTTTAATCATTTATATAAATGATTTAGATGTGAGCATAAGAGGTATAGTTAGTAGGTTTGCTGATGACACCAAAACTAGAGGTGTAGTGGACAGTGAAGAAGGTTTAGATTACAACAGGACCTGGACCAGATGGGCCAATGGGCTGAGAAGTGGCAGATGGAGTTTAATCTAGATAAATGTGAGGTGCTTCATTTTGGGAAAGCAAATCTTAGCAGTACTTATACATTTAATGGTAAGGTCCTAGGGAGTGTTGCTGAACAAAGAGACCTTGGAGTGCAGGTTCATAGCTCCTTGAAAGTGAAGTCGCAGGTAGATAGGATAGTGAAGATGACATTTGGTATGCTTTCCTTTATTGGTCAGAGTATTGAGTATAGGAGTTGGGAGGTCATGTTGCGACTGTACAGGACATTGGTTAGGCCACTTTTGGAATATTGTATACAATTCTGGTCTCCTTCCTTTCAGAAGGATGTTGTGAAACTTGGAAGGGTTCAGAAATGATTTTCAAGGATGTTGCCAGGGTTGGAGGATTTGACCTTTAGGGAGAGGTTGAATAGGCTAGGGCTGTTTTCCCTGGAGCATTGGAGGCTGAGGGGTGACCTTATAGAGGTTTATAAAATCATGAGGGGCATGGATAGGGTAAATAGACAAAGTCTTTTCCCTGGGGTGGGGGAGTCAAGAACTAGAGGGCATAGGTTTAGGGTGAGAGGGAAAAGATATAAAAGAGACCTAAGAGGCAACTTTGTCACACAGAGGGTGGTATGTGTATGGAATGTGTTTGCCAGAGGATGTGGTGGAGGCTGGTACAATAGCAACACTTAAAAGGCATCTGGATGGGTACATGAATAGGAAGAGTTTGGAGGGATATGGGCCAGGTGCTGGCAGGTGAAACTAGATTGGGTTGGGATATCTGGTGTGCGTGGACGAGTTAGACCGAAGGATCTGTTTCTGTGCTGTACATTTCTATGACTATGACTCTATGAGTGGAAGCAAAGTCATTCGGCCCATCCAGTCCACTCTGCCATTTAATCATGGCTGATGGGCGTTTCAATTTCACTTACCCGCACTCTCCGCGTAGCTTTTAATTCCTTGCGAGATCAAGAATTTATCAATCTCTGCCTTGCAGACACCCAACATTCCGGCCTTCACTGCACTCTGTGGCAATGAATTTCACAGGCCCAACATACACTGGCTAAAGAAATGTCTCAATTCCGTTCTAAATCGACCCCTTCTAATGTTTAGACTGTGCCCATGGGTTTCAGTCTCCCCACCTAACAGAAACAACTTCCCAGCATCCACCCTTTCTAAGCTATGCATTCTATTGTAAGTTTCTATTTGATCTCCCCTCAACCTTCTAAACTCTAATGAACACAATCCCAGGATCCTCAGCCGTTCATCATATGTTAGGCCTACCATTCCAGGGATTATCCATGTGAATCGCCGCTGGACATGCTCCAGTGCCAGTATGTCCTTCCTGAGATGTGGGGCCCAAAGTTGGACAGAATATTCCAATGGGGCCTAACTAAAGCTTTATAAAGTCTCAGAAGCATATTGCTGCTTTTATATTCCAATCCTCTGGAGAACCAACTTCTTGGTTATATGAATTCTGCCCTTTGGTACAACCACTGTTTGACTGGAAGGAGCCTGGTCTGAAAACTGATTTGATGGTGCTGGTGTTGGACTGGGGTGTACAAAGTTAAAAATCACACAACACCAGGATATAGTCCAACAGGTTTAACTGGAAGCACTAGCCTTCGGAGTGCCACTCCTGATGACAACCACCTGATGAAGGAGCAGGCTGTGAAAGCTAGTGTGCTTCCAATTAAACCTGTTGGACTATAACCTGGTGTTGTGTGATTTTTAACTCTGTCTGAAAACTGGCCTCAAAGCCTGAAGAAGAGCTTCTCCCGAGAAGGAAAATCAATCCCAGGGACAATCTATTGATTCTGCAAGTTCCCGTTTCCTTTTGGGGAGCGGTTGAAATGTCTTGCTCTCCCTCTGGCATGGAAAGGTTCTCTTTCCTTCTCCTTGCTCCAAGGGAATGCTTGCCAGCAGGCACTCCACTCCTCAGTTTTGTTTACATTCCTTCTTGGAATGCCAGCGTCACTGGCAATGCCAGGATTTATTGACCATCCCTAGTTACCCTTGAAATGGAGTGACTTGCTTGGGTTGTATTAGAGAAGAATGGAGAGATCTGGATTCACATACAGGTCAGACTGATGCCAGATTTTCTCAAGGGTAAAATGAAATCAGATGGATTTTTTTTAAGTGACTATCCAATAACTCTACATTCATTATTCATGACACTAACATTTAATTCCATCTTTATGAATGACTAGTAATTGCATTTAAACTCCCCCAGCTGCTGTAATGAGATTTGAACTCATGGCTCTGGAAACCAGATCTCATGGTTACTAGTCCAGGAACATTACCATTATGCTACTCTCCTTGGTTGCACTAAGGCAAGCAAAGACTGTCAAGTACAATTTCTTAATTGACTACTTAATCGGTTCTGGTGTTAGGTTCCACTGAAACCATTATGGCCAATTTTTACTTGGTTGACTTGCCGGCAACAGATACTCATGGGGAGCCTTTGATTTGGGATTTCCTTGCACCTTTAGGATTTTATCGGCAACTCCATTGCTCTTCTGAATCTTACTTGTCTGGGAGGTTCTCGACAGGCACTCCGCCAAGATAGTACTTGGAAATCGAAGGACGCGATGCATCTCGTTCAGAAGAAAGAACAGTTTTCCGGTCAACACGTACATAAATCTTCACTTTTTTGGAAAATACCATAATTATCTGGATCTGGAAAACAAATGTACTGTGTATAAAGTGATCAAGGATGGAAAGAATCAGTTTTATTGAATTAGATTAGACTACACAAAAGTCCCCTTTTCATAATGAAAGGCCTTTCTCTTGGTGGACACTGATTTAATCACCCACAAACTCAGCCATTCTAGTTACAATCATAACTGAAGTACATCTTTGCAATATTCAAATGGAATGTTGTGTGCAGGGAGCAGAAAGTAACTTGGCGTTTTTGCACAAATGCCAATTGTAATGCCACTCTGCAGGCCAGCTACGGCACAGTGGTTGGCACTCTCAGCTTGGTTTCAGAAGGTTGAGGCTTCAAGTGTCACTCCAGGAGTTGGACAATAATGTAGGGTGACAGTATAATATGATACCAAGGGAGTGCTGCACGGTCAGGAGTATCATTATTTGGACACAATATTAAAGTGAGACCTGTCCACCCTGCCAGGTGAGTGTAATGGATCACCCAGTATCATTTCAAAGGAAAGGGAAGCTATCCTAGGTGTCCTGTCAATTATTTACCCTCAATCAACTGAACTGAAACAGGTTATCCGAACAATTTACTGCATTTCTGTTTGTGGGAGCTTGCTGCGTACAGGATGGTTGCTGAATTTCATACAAATATCAATGGCTACATTTCAATAAATTATTAAAAGGCTGGAGAGTTCTTATGGAGGCCATGGAGGGTGCCATATAAATGCAAGTCCTTCATTCTTCACCTTAAGGAAACAAAGTGCTGTTACATTTTTTAAGGTAATGAGTCACTGATGTGTGTGGTAGTCAAGGCAGTTTTCACATCACGTTGTCCAACTAAAATCCTTGAAATGGCAACCACGAACGATAACATTGTGACTAATCTAACCTCTGTTATTCCAGTCAGGTGACTGAACGCTATTGGAAGTGATTATGGTTGAAATGGTTCCAACTTGCTACATATCTACCTCACTGAGCTCAATGTCACATGCTCAGCCCAATACATTCCAGGACAGGACCAAAGCATGCATTATTGATTGCTCTCTCTACCTCACTGCCCTCCATGCCTTAGATAATGCGACACGTCTGGGGAGCCAACAGGACTGAGGGTGCGTTGCACAACAGCGGCACAGCATCCTAAGAGCAGCCATGGGATTAAAATACATCGCTCATTTTAAAACAACTTGCCAATTTAAATTGGTCAGGCTTTGTGGAAATGCATGCTGACATCAATCTGAAAAATAAATTTAAAATAGGCTCTTCTATCACTTTGAGACAACCTGCAAATCAGTACAGCAGCTGATTTTAGTAAATCTTTTAAAGGACAAATAGCTTAAATACTTTCAGACAATTGTTTGGAATGAGGAAGGAAAAGAAGTTGCCACTGAACGGTCCAAGGTGATGAATATATCTTCCAGGGAGAGCCTGATATAAACACCAAATAGTTTCTGGATTAGTGGTGTTGGAAGAGCACAGCTGTTCAGGCAGCATCCAAGGAGCTTCGAAATCAAACACCAAATAGGTCAGGGGTTCTAATGCTGGTCTCCCATTTCTTTTATTCATTCATGGGATGTGTTGTTGCTGGCTGGGTCAGCATTTACTGTCCATCCCTAAATGTCCTGAAGGTAGTACTGGCGAGTTGTCTTCTTGAACTACTGCAGTTTGTAGAGTGTAGAGCCAGTTGTTAGGGAGGAAACTCCAGAATTTTTACCCAAGAGCTCTGATGGAGCAGTTATCATGGTTTCAAGTCAGGATGATGTGCGGGACCAAAAGAGAAAATGCTGGAAAATCTCAGCAGGTCTGGCAGCATCTGTGAGGAGAGAAAAGAGCTGACGTTTCGAGTCTAACTGACCCTTCGTCAAAGTTCACTGAGGAAGGAAATATGGCTGTGGAAGCGAGTCTTAGTAAATACCTTGTCTAACACCGAGAGAGAAAAGGAAAGCAGTGAAGGGGGGGGGGGGGGGGGGGGGGGGGGTGCAGATACAAATGAAAATCCTGTCGGAGAGAAGGAGGAGTACTTCTTCAGGGTAGGCATTCCTATAAGAGAGGTGGCAGTGGGTTAAACACTGGATAAAAGCAAATTACTGCAGATGCTGGAATGTGAAACCAAAAGAGAAAATGCTGGAAAATCTCAGCAGGTCTGGCAGAGGGTCAGTTACACTCGAAACGTCAGCTCTTTTCTCTCCTTAAGATGCTGCCAGACCTGCTGAGATTTTCCAGCATTTTCTCTTTTGGTTTCAAATTCCAGCATCCGCAGTAATTTGCTTTTATGATGATGTGCAGGAATTGGAGTTGCACCAAATGTCCCCACACATCTACTACCCTTGTCCTTCTAGAGGATAGCAGTCATGACTTTGGAACAGACTATTGAGGGGAGTTACTACAGTGGACCTTGTTGATGGTACACAGCTGTTACTGAGCATCGGGGCAGAGAGGGTGCAGGTTGAAGGTAGTGGATGGGGTGCCAAATCATTTGGGCAGCTGTGTCCTGGGTGATGTCAACCTTCTTGAGTCTTGCTGAAGCTGCACTCACCCAGAGTGATGTGCCTTGCCAATGGTGGACAAGCTTTGGGGAAATAAGAGAGGTGAGTTATTGACTGCAGGATTTCTAACCTCTGAGCTACTCCTGTAGCTAAAGTATTTAAATAGCTGAAAATGTGTTGCTGGGGGAAAAGCGCAGCAGGTCAGGCAGCATCCAAGGAGCAGGAGAATCGACGTTTCGGGCATGAGCCCTTCAGATTCCTGAAGAAGGGCTGATGCCCAAAACATCGATTCTCCTGCTCCTTGGATGCTGCCTGACCTGCTGCGCTTTTCCAGCAACACATTTTCAGCTCTGATCTCCAGCATCTGCAGTCCTCACTTTCTCCTATTTAAATAGCTGGCCCAGTTCAGTTCCTGGTCAATGGTACGATGATGATTCTCATGAAAAGATAGTTGTTCTCATGAACCTTGTTCCTTTTAAGCGGGAAACAGTCATCTATGACATGCTTTTCCACCTCTCTCCAGCCTCAATGCATTGAACTGCAAATGCAGCACAACTCTGACTCATTAATTCTAGGGATCCCAGAATTCAGCCCATCCTCCGACACACAGTCAATCTGCACAGGATTAAATTGAAACTTGGCACTGATTCACTTCAGTATCTTCCCCTCTCAGTCAGAGTCCTGCACTCTTGTCTCCTTCCCCTTCAAACAGATTTCTTAATTTTAAAAAGCAGTTACCTGATGGGGAAATCCATCACTGAGTAAGTTTTGATTTTCATTGTTGCGCTCAATTTTGAGTTCGTTGTTTAAGTAAACAAACAGAACAAGTTTTCCATTCTCAATGGTCAGACAGAGGTATTTTTCCTACAAAAGAATTGCAGACTTGAAATCAGAAAGAAACCAGAAATTAAAACAGGACAAAAAATGTTTTCTGGTTTATTTCATTACCCTGGAAATATGTTTTTAGGCAGAAAATATTGAAAGGCACTACAGAGATTTATAAACAGACAACGCAACTTTCAGTAACATGCGGTTAAATACAATTCAATTAACAGTGAGACATTATAATGTTGCTGCCTGTGTTGATGCAGATTGCAATGATTCACTGACACAAACCAAACAAAGCAAATCAAAGGCATTTGTGGCATGAGTTGTCAGGGCAAGGCAGCCCTGTCTGATATTTGTTTCTCCAAAGTCAAAAATGGTTCAAGTAACATAACCATGGGCACTGTAAAGACTGAACACCATATCAACATATCATTGACTGTTCAGATTCTGAGTATAAATGAAGCATCATTCCTTCGTACTGACTTTAGTTAATTCTTCAGATAATCACATGGCTCATTACTTAATTATTCAAATGCTTAAGTGCCTCCTAATTGGGATGAGCCTTTCTGTACTTCAGTTAATTGGCTGCTCCTTGTATGTTTGGACAAACCAACTCCAAGCGGCCATTAAGACAGGCTGACAAGTGCACCCCTTCCTAATCGCCACCGTGTCTCACACTAACTCACACACATTCCCCGCTCCATTGTCAAATAGGAGCTGGGAGATAGAATGAGAAACTCTGCTGATGATGTTATTTCTACAAAGCTTAGCTTGCAGTGATACACTGGCCTAGGCCGGCTATCTCAGCTGGGAACAGAAGCTGGCATGTGCCTGTGCTCAATCCCACAGAGAAGTAAAACCCAATAAAACATATTGGGTGTCTCCCAACCTCAATAATATTACACTGATTCAAGGTTTGAAGCCTAAACAAAAGTTCCAATTGGGGGGAAAATCCGCTTTAAAATCTTGATATGGATTTCTCTCTTCAAATGTTTCAAATTTCATTTTAAATGAAACTCCATCCCAATAAGGCATGCTGTGCTGTTTTGTTACCAATGCAGGAACTTACAAGATGGTAGGTTTTAAAATATTCTCTCTAACTCAAAATTAAACAGTGTTCTGAATGGGCTTGGTGTAGTGATACTCAGTGTAGTAATACTCATCTACCTGGAGACGAGTCCATGTGATCTGTCATTGGAACCCATAGAAAATGTCTATGCCAGACAACAAACATAAAACTACATAAATCTCATTTACCGGCACTTGGCCCATAGCCTATGCCCTGGCATTTTAACTACTCATCCAGATGCTTCTTAAATCTTGCGAGAATACCTGCCTCTATCACTCTTTTCGGCAGTATCTGTCCCACATACCTCCCACCCTCTGGGTGAAAAAGATTCTCAGATCTCCTCTAAACTACTTGCTCCTGTCCTTAAACATCTGCTCTCTTGTCTTAGAGGCTTCTACCATGGGGAAGAGATTCTCATGATTTTCCACATCTATCATAATTTTGTATCCCTCGATCAGATCCAAACTCCCTCAGCCTCCTGTGCTCCAAGGAAAACACAGTCAGCCTATCCTGTCTCTCCTCATAACTGAGATTTTTCATCCCATGCAAAACCTGGTGAATATTCTTTGCACCCTCTCCAGTGCAATCATGTCCTTTCGATAGTTTGGTGACCAGAACTACACACAGTATTCCATCGGTGGCCTAACCAATGTTTTATAAAGTTGTAACAAGACTTTCTCATTCCTATATACTATGCTCCAGCTAATGGAAGTCAAGCATCCTGTATGCCTTCTTCCCCACTCTGTCTACCTTGCTGACACCTTCAAGGATTTACAGACTTGTACACTGAAGTCCCTTTGTTCCTCAGTATTCCCTTGGGAACTACCATTCTTTCTGTGTGTCCTTCCATTATCAGATCTCCCAAAATAAAGCACCTCGGACCTATCGAGATTAAATTCCATCTGCCATTGCTCTGCCCAAATTACCAACTGATCAATAGGAGACTGTAGCCTGAGATCATCCCCCTCCCCATCAACAACACCAATTTTCATGCAATCTGCAAACTTACTAATTATATCTTCTACATTCACATCCAAGTGTTAATGTAAATAACAAGCAGCAAGGATCCCGGCACTGACCTCTTTGGGGGGGGCACACAGGCTTCCAATCACAAAAACAACCCTCCACCATCACTTTTTGCCTCTGATTTGTAAGGCAATTGTGGATCCACTTAGCCAACTTGCCCTGGGTCTCACGGGCTCTGATCTTTTGGACCAGCCTTCCATATGGGATCTTGTCAAAGGATAGAGAGAGAGGAGGGGGGATCAGCGACCCCGGGACAGGGGGAGTGGGGGTCAGTGACCTGGGGACAGGGGGAGAGGGTATCAGCGACCTCTGGACAGAGAGAAAGTGGGGATCAGCGACCCCGGGACAGAGAGGGGATCAGCGACCCCGGGACGGGACGGGACGGGGGGGGGGGGGGTCAGTGACGCCGGGACAGGGGGAGTGGGGATCAGTGACCCCATCACAGGGGGAGTGGGGATCTGTGACCCCGGGACAGAAAGAGAGAGAGAGGGGATCAGCGACCCCAGGACATGGGGAGAGGGGGAATCAGTGACCTCGGGACAGGGGGAGGGGGGGGGGGGGGGGAATCAGTGACCCAGGGACAGGGGGAGAGGGACAGGGGGGATCAGCGACCCCAGGACAGGGGGAGAGGGGAATCAGTGACCCCGGGACAGGGGGAGAGGGGAATCAGTGACCCCGGGACAGAGGGAGTGGGGGGTCAGCGACCCTGAAACAGAGGGAGTGGGGGTCAGCGACCCTGCGACAGAGGGAGTGGGGGTCAGCGACCCTGCGACAGACCGACACACAGCAGCCTGCCTGGACGCATTGAGAATTAAAAGGTGAAAATGAGAAAGCGAAGACCCACCTTTTCCTGCATGAAGAAGAGGATTCCAGAGTAAGAAACAATCCGAACCTCTTGTTCAAAACGAGACACGGAGGAAAATGAACCTGGCATTTTGATTTCGGCATATCCTGTACCATCAAAGTAAGCACTGTCTGGACCCTGAGTCGATTTGAACCTACAACAGGAGCACAGTTATTGGAGGCAATTCTGTGGGAGATTGATGCAGCAGCAACCAATCCCAATGTTGGTTAAACACACCACTTTAATGTTGGAGCATCTATGGAGGGCAGAAACAGAGCAAACATGTCAAGCAAATGATGTTGTCTGGCCATCAATCTGCAACGTTAACTGCGACATCTCTGCTGAACCTACCTGACCTGCTGAGTGCTTTCCATATTCAAATTGCAAATTCTATGATTTACAGTATTTTGCTTTTGCTTACGAACAGGAAGTCAGATTCGACCTTTTATAAATACTAGCTCTTTCAGCACATAAATGTCACTGAATGCCAACTGATAGGGTACCATTCAGATTTGTATTTTTGTAAAATCAAGTACAAAATTAGGGAAATATCCCTCGATAATCACCCACAGTCTCAATTTCCAAGGTAACATGGAGAGTGTGGCCTGGCCTGAGCCTATTCCTCTGATTCACACAGATATTTCAAACCTCAAAACTGCTGTGAGCAGGAATCCTCCAGCCTGCAATAACGTTTGCAATTGTATGATCTATTTAAAATTTACAACAGCAACAGAGTCAAGTCAGAGCCACGAGCAATGTTGGGGCGGTGATGGTGAACAGTTGTGGAGAATGTGACCACATGTTTAAAATTACTGCTTGCATTTCAAGAGCTGTCTGAGAGGCGCGATAAAAAATTCTATAACCGCAGCCCCGTGGGCATATCGAAATGGAGCAAGGAGGTGGGGGCTGGCATGACTGTTATACCCCCACCCCTTCCTGCTGCCAATCCCATTTGGGCAGCAAGAAGGAAAAATGGCAGAGGAGTGGCCAGAGAGACAATGTATAAAATTGGAAATGGCTGAGAAAAACTGTCCCTGGCTTGGCTGACATTTAGCCATTTGCTGCTGAAACTTGGCAGACTCTAGACGGGTAGTTGTGGGTCAGGACATGCCCTTGTTATTGGGTTCTCCAGATCCACAGAATGGCACACCCAGTAAGTGACTGATGCTCTGCTTGCCCTCAGTGGCATGCCCCCACTCATTCTATAGGACCAGCCTGACCAGCCTTACTGACACCCCCTCTCCTTAATCCAATAACCTGACTGCAGCCCATTGGTGCACCTTCATCCTCCAATATGGTCCCAGCATTGACATCCCACTGATTGACCCTCTGGCTGGGCCTGAGCTGCCATCCTTAACAGGACAACTACAGTGCCAGCCACATTATGGGTTGGCACTGGCATAAAGTCTCTCCAGATCTCACCTGCATGCTTGCCTTCATTGATGTACAAGAACACCCAGATCTCTTTGTACTGCCCCTTTACCTAACTTGACTCCATTTAGGTAGTAATCTGCCTTCCTGTTCTTGCCAAAGTGGATAACCATATATTTATCAACATTAAACTGCATCTGCCATGCATCCGACCACTCACCTAACCTGTCCAGGTCACCCTGTAATCTCCTAACATCCTCCTCACATTTCACCCTGCCACCCAACCTTGTCTCATCAGCAAACTTGCTAAAGTTACTATTAATACCATCTTCTATATCATTAATATATATTGTAAAAAGCTGCGGTCCCAGCACTGATCCCTGCGGTACCCCACTGGTCACCGCCTGCCATTCCGAAAGGGAGCTGTTTATCACTACTCTTTGTTTCCTGTCAGCCAACCAGTTTTCAATCCAAGTCAGTACTTTGCCCCCAATACCATGCACCCTAATTTTGCTCACTAACCTCCTATGTGGGACTTTTATTAAAGGCTTTCTGAAAGTCCAGATACACTACATCTACTGGATCTCCCTTGTCCATCTTCAGAGTTACATCTTCAAAAAATTCCAGAAGATTAGTCAAGCATGATTTCCCCTTCATAGATCCATGCTGACTCTGTCCTATCCTGTTACTGCTATCCAGATGTGTCGTAATTTCATCCTTTATAATTGACTCCAGCATCTTTCCCACCACTGAGGTCAGACTAACTGGTCTATAATTTCCTGCTTTCTCTCTCGCTCCTTTCTTAAAAAAAGTGGTACAACATTAGCCACCCTCCAATCTGCAGGAACTGATCCTGAATCTATCGAACTCTGGAAAATAATCACCAACACATCCACGATTTCTAGAGCCACCTCCTTCAGTACCCTGGGATGTAGACCATCAGGTCCCGGGGACTTATCAACCTTCAGACCTAACAGTCTCTCCAACACCAAATCCTGGCAAATATAAATTCCCTTCACCTCAGGTCCTTCAGCCACTGTTACCTCAGGGAGATTGCTCGTGTCTTCCCCAGTGAACACAGATCTGAAGTACGAATTCAACTCTTCTGCCATTTCTTTGTCCCCCGTAATATATTCCCCTGTTTCTGTCTTCAAGGGCCCAATTTTAGTCTTAACCATTTTTTTCTCTTTCACATACTTAAAAAAAGCTTTTACTATCCTCCTTTATATTTTTGGCCAGTTTACCTTCGTACCTCATTTTTTTCTCTGCGTATTTCCTTAGTAATCTCTGTTGTTCTTTAAAAGCTTCCCAGTCCTCCATTTTCCCACTTATCTTTGCTACGTTATGCTTTTTCTCTTTTAACTTTATATGTTTCTTAACTTCCCTAGTCAGCCACGGCCACCCCTGCCTCCTCATAGGATCTTTCTTCCTTTTTAGAATGAACTGATCCTGCATCTTCTGCATTATACCCAGAAATATCTGCCATTGTTCCTCCACTGTCATCCCTGCTAAGGTATTGCACCATTGAACTTTGGCCAGCTCCTCCCTCATAGCTCCATAGTTCCCTTTATTCAACTGAAATATTGTCACTACCGATTGTACCCTCTCCCTTTAAAATTGCAGATTGAAGCTTATTGTATTATGGTCACTACCTCCGAATGGCTCCTTCACTTCGAGGTCCCTGATCAATTCTGGTTCATTGCACAATACCAGATCCAGAATTGTCTTCTCCCTGGTAGGCTCCAGCACCAGCTGTTCTAAGAATCCATCTTGGAGGCACTCCACAAAGTCTCTTTCTTGCGGTCCAATACCATCCTGATTCTCCCAGTCTACCTGCACGTTGAAATCCCCCATAACAACTGTAGCAACATCTTTGCGACACGCCAATTTCAGCTCCTTATTCAAATTACACTGTTTGGGGGCCTGTAGATAACTCCCAAGAGGGTCTTTTTACCCTTAGTATTTCTCAGCTCTATCCATACTGACTCTACATCCTCGGATTCTAGGTCCCCCCACGCAACGGACTGAATATCATCCCTTACCAACAGGGCCACCCCACCCCCCTGCCCGTCAGTCTGTCCTTACATAGCACATATAGCCTTGAATATTCATTTCCCAGGCCCTGTCCACTTGAAGCCACGTCTCAGTTATCCCCACAATATCATAGCTTCCAATTTCCAAAAGAGCCTCAAGCTCATCCATCTTATTTCTAATACTTTGTGCATTCATATATAGTATTTTTAATTTGTTACTGCCCTCGCCCTTCCTATCAACCCCTATTTCACTCAACCTTATGGCATGATCCCTTTTTGAGTTTTCAGCTTCATTGATACCGTTGTCTTTCTTGACTTCCCTTGTTCTAACTTTCCCTTCAACTTCCTTCTTAAACTTCCAGTTTGTACCCCCCCCCAGCTATTTAGTTTAAACTCACACTACAGGAGAAACAAGTGGCCATTGATCAGCAGGTTGATTCCGATTACCACGGCAACGCCTTGGCCATCGAGTGGCTCAGTTTGTCTCAACCTCTGCTAGCCTACTCATTGTTCATCTTCTCAGTTGAGAGAGTGTTATCTCACTTTGGGGAGGAAAAGCAGCTGCTCCCATGTACCCAGTGGCAGCCAGGGGAAAACACCCATCACTGTTTAACATGTGGGAAACATATGGAAATGAACATTTGTAACAGGGTGGGTGGGGGAGATTTCACTGGGAAATACAGGAAATTACCCGAATCACTCCATTTCATTTCTGTTCTTACCTTCTGCAGGGCTCATCTGCTGTGGTGTTTAGATCAAATGTTTGGACCAGGTTGTACAGACTGATGACCTGTGTGTTGAGGGTTCCAAGTTCAATACACCCTTTAAAATTGGGATACTTCAAAGTTTTCGGAGGCTGAAAGAGACAGCAGTGCTTTCATGAGTGGCAGGAAACTTCATCTTTGTGTGTTATTTTTCCAGGACCTCATAAGACATACTGGATTTTTGTATTTAACATTCTCTCATTAATGCTTAACACGCAGAGAAGTCTTAAGGTTTATATATGTTTCAATTCTTGCCAAAAATCAAAACTTTTGTTAAACTTTAAACATTGTAGAGTATTGCAGAACACTAAGGGGAAGAGAATCAGTTGTAAATCACATTGAAAACAGGTGAGAAGAACTAGAGAGACACTCAGCATGAAAGGAAACTTCTCAGACTGAAGAGGTGGACAGGGGTGTCTCGTAGCCTTCTGTATCTATTTATGTTAACTGGCAAAATTGGACATACTCTCACCTTCGAGTCAGAAGATCACAAGAAATAGCAGGTGATGATCTTACAGTCCAGTAAAGTGGTTCAACCGTTCAATATGATCACAGCCAATCTAACTATGGCCTCAATTCCGCTTTCCAATTTGCCCTCACCCCTTGACACTCCTCCAGATCAAAAAAGAGTCACACCTGTGCACTACAGGTAGGGTGCTGCACTGTCAGAGGGTCCTCCAGTCAGAACATTAAACTGAAGCCTGTCTGCTTCGTCAGCTGGACATAAAGGATCTCCGGGAATTACTTTAAAGAGGACCCCAGGATTTTATTGAACTCACAATAAAAGATTGCCTGGTCATTGTCAAATTGTTATTTGTGGGAGCTTGCTGTGCTATTATTGGTTGCTGCATTTCTTGCATCTTGGTACTGGCTGCACTTCAACAATATATTGTATTGGCTGAAAAACTCTTTGAAACAGTGTTGTGGAAACTGCTACACAGATGCAGGCTTTTCATTTCTCACAGTTGACATCAATGATTTAAATGCAAGGCGAGAGGAGGTGGTATTTTTAAAAAATTGAACATGGTCTTGTGCAAAACAATCAGTCAATTGCAAAATTGTTACAGTACAGAATGTGATAATTTGGCCCATTAAGTCAGCCCCCAGCTCTCCGAAACAGCATCATGAGGTAGTGCTGTTCCCCTGCTTTTCACCCATGACTCTGAATATTGTTTCTATTCAATTGATCATCTAATGTCCCCTTGAATACCTCAATTGAATCTCCCTCCACCATATTTCCAGGCAGTAAGTTCCAGACTGAAAATACTCACTGAAAAAGATGCTTCTCATCTTGCATTTTCTTCTACAAACTCAGGTCCAGTGGAATATGGTATGCATGCATGTGTGTGCACACATGTGTGTTTACGTGTGTAGGAGTGTGTAAGCGCTAGAGGTTTTTAATCCTCTGACTGTTTCTGTGTAACTATCAGCTAAACTGAAGCAGAATCCTCTAAATTCACCGACTTTAGTGGAGTCTCTCTTTTGATAGACAGGCGAGTTGCCTATCAGAGCCTTCAATATCTAGGACAATTCTCACAGAGACTGCAACAATTGGGATTCCACATGGTCCCAATGTGCAACTCTAGTCTGCACTGATCCATCAACCAATGCTCCCTCTAATAAATATTTTCTGCTCTGCAAAAGGTCTGTGCCTAGCAGTGGCTTCCAAAATGGGAAGTCAATGCTTGGAATGGCATTGGCCCGCTGATCCTTGGGGTGCATGGAACCTCTGAGCAGATGTACACCTGGAGGGGACATAGCCAACAATACGCTGAATATCCGGGGCTATGGTCCATTCGGCAGCACGTGTTAGATGTGAAGTCGAAGCAGTGCAAGATCTCCGCCTAGTGGCAACATCTACACTGCAATTTAAATAACCGCTGACATAAACCTCAAATCACATCTGTGTAAAATATATTAATGAGATATAACTACACCGGAGAAAAAGAATGATTTAGGAACATAAATTACGACAAGCAAGACAAATTGTCTGCTGGATTCTGTGTCCAAGAATACTTTGCCATATCACTGAGTTTGAACAAACGTTAATTGAATTTCTTCATGACCTCAAAATGATAGTCAGTGGTTCTGCTCTGGCCCTAAAGAGGAAATATTCTTTCCTATTCACTCTGTCAAAACCTTAAACAATTTTCAAGACTTCTACTGGGTCTGCGTTTATTTTTTTCCCCTGGAGATAGAAGGCCCGTGGAAGAACATAAATTACGACAAGTAAGGCTAATTGCCTGCTGGATTCTATGTCCAAGAATACATTCCTATCATAAGAACTTTGAACAAACATTATCAAATCGAAAGTAAGGAAGGCATGCTAAACCGTTTTTAAAGCTTGGTTAGACCATACTTAATATCCCATGCAGTTCTGATCTTCATGCTGGGGAAAGAGTACAGAGGGTACAGAGAAATTTCATGGAGAAGACAGCAGAATGTGAGTATTTACAT
Source organism: Chiloscyllium punctatum (assembly GCF_047496795.1). NCBI lineage: Eukaryota > Metazoa > Chordata > Chondrichthyes > Orectolobiformes > Hemiscylliidae > Chiloscyllium > Chiloscyllium punctatum. The sequence continues at coordinate 20,163,690 of NC_092775.1, forward strand.
ATCAGAAAAGGACGGATTGGGTCTTCTATCTCCTGGGGAAAAAATAAAGGCAGACCCAATTGAAAATTGCATAAGGTTTTGACAAAGTGAATAAGAGAGAATATTCCCTCTTTAGGGCCAGAGCAGAACCACTGACTATCAATTTGAAGTCACCAAGAAATTCAGTGAGGAAATCAGATGCAACTTCTTCACATAAAAACAGTGAAAAGAGAGAGGAAGAGCATGTGAAACAACATGGCTTTGTGTTGAATGGCCTATTTCTGCCTGTCCTATGTAAATTCACCACTAGAGGGCAAATAATGGTCAGAACAATACGATGATGAAAGGTGCCTGTGCTTTTCTGAGATACTTTGCCCCTTTCCTCAATAAAGTTAGATACAATATTCCACTTGTAAAACGAAAACAGCTTCAACTTTACACTTACAGTGAATTCAGGCGGGTAGCCACCAACATAAAACACAACATCTTCAGGGTTGAGATTCAGTAAGGCATCATTGCCTTTGGCAAACCCATTTCCTTTGGTTTCAGTCACTGTGCCTTTTTCAATACTGTATGAGATTTGTCCATATTGTAGTATCCTGCAGAGGGGAGAACGGTGAATTAAAGACAATTTGGAAATAGCTCAAGTTGTGTCAGCCCTGCATTGTGCGGGGAACATCCCATTTCAGTCTCTGTCTTTTTTGTGCATGTCATACCAGTCACAAAAAGTATGTTGTCTTTTTATTAGGGAACAAGTTACCAGCGACTGTCTGGAAATGAATGTCACAGATATCCACAGATGTGCACATATGGTAATATCACAATGATCTGGAATCTATTTCTGTTGTGGAGGTGCTGGTGTTGGACTGGGGGGGTTGACAAAGTCTGAAATCACATGATATCACTGAAGTCACTTCACCTGACAAAGGAGCAGTGTTCTGAAAGCTTGTGATTTCAAATAAACCTGCTGGACCATAACCTAGTGTCGTGTGGAATCTATTTCAACAGCAGAGCTACCTACCCCCTTTTTTAAATCAAAAACGGGTGGGTGCTAATGATACAAGCTCATTAACTGCTCCTGCACTGACCGCGACAGTGAATTCCAGGCTTTACTGGCGGGAAAAGCAGAGAAAGAGCTAATATACCTCTCCAGCTTGACTGTATCGAATCTATCGTCGCTGACGTCAGAATCTGCTTGCAGAGTGGCCTCTTCGCCGCCCAGTTTGTAAACCCACTCCAGTTTACCATTCTTCACAGCAACGCCCATGTAATCTCCATGAGGCTACAAAGGAAGAACTCCTGTTAAAACCTTCGAACACAATCGTCCTAAACGGTGAAAGGAAAACCGACAGCTCACCTCCCTTACATTTTGTCCGCCAAGGTACAGAACAAACTGATTGGAGGAACTTGTGGCTTGCTTCCTTCTCCGTTTCTGAGCTTGTTCTCTTTGAATGTAGAAGGTCAGAGAGGTGTACGCCCTCAGGTCATCAGGGTTGCTAGGCGATCGCACCTGCACACCCGAAGTGCCATTAAATTTCATCGGTACCTTGACCTGAAGGGGGATGAAGGGTTGTTGGGAAGGTTATTAAGATGCTGAAGATTTGTGTATGTACCACCTTCCTCTTCATTTTCTGCAAATATTTGAGAATCCATGCTGTCATACCAAACTGTGAAAATGGTAATATCAACAGCTAAGCCCCAAGGAGGCAAACTCAAACTTCAATATCTAAATGCTTCTAACCTTCCCTGGGCAGAAATGTTTTTAAAAGCTTGGGTTGCACTCTGTCACCATCCTCACCCTGTCCACATAGACCAGACCAACACCTTTAGCTGGTTCCATTCTTTCACCATGTAATCAGCTCATCTCCTACAATGTCCAATGTCTTCTATGCCCACTCGGCTACCCCTGCAGCTCCCCCACTTTCAACTTTCATCATGTTTGATTAGTCTGTTGCTTCTCACTACATGATGACGTGTCCCAGTCTCCAGACACCACCCAACAACAGTCAAGTTCTACTCATCTTTAACCCTCTTGGCTCTACAGCAGTGACTCTGCTGTCTAACATCAAATCATGGCTGCAGCAGAGTCACTGCCTCCCGGTAATACACACAGCCAAATACTGGGAGGGTCAAAGGCCATACTGTTCAGTTCCATCTGTAATCCTGTCACCTTATTATTTGCCTGATTTACAAGTTTCCATGTTATTCATATATTTATGGTTTTATTAAAATATGTGGATTGTAACTTTCTAAAACTAAAATTCATATAAGGGATGAGGCTGTCACTGGCTAGGCCAACATTTATTGCCCATCCCTAATTGACCAGAAGCCAGTTAAGATTCAACCACATTGCTGTGGGTCTGGAGTCATATGTAGGCCAGACCAGGAAAGGTTGGTAGTTTCCTTCCTTAAAAGGACATAAGTGAATCAGACTAATGGCATCATGGTTATTGATAGATTTTTTTCAACTGAATTCAAATTCCACCATCTACCATGGTGAGATTTGAACCTGGGTCCCCAGAACATTCCCTGGGTCTCTGGATTAACAAGTCTAGCGATACCACCAGGCTACTGCCTCCCCCGTGGACATCCCTGTGGGAGACAAGATGACACAGGAGCAGAAATTAGGCCATTCCGCCCATTGAGTCTGCTCTGCCATTCAATCGTGGCTGATAAGTTTTTCAACTCTATTTTTCCCGCTTTCTCCCCATAACCTTTGATCCACTTGGCAATCAAGAACTTATCGATCTATGTTTTAAATATACTCAATGACCTGACCTCCACAGTCTTCTGTGGCAATGAATTTCACAGATTCACCACTCTCTGGCTAAAGATGTTTCTCCTTAGCTGCGTTCTAAAGGATCTTCCCTTTACTCTAAGACTGTGCCCTTGGGTCTTCGTCTCTCCTGTTAACGGAAACATCTTCCCAACATCCACTCTGTCCATACTGTGCAGTGTTCTGTAAGTTTCAATCAGATTCCCCCCGCCCCCCCCCTCTCCTCAGCCTTCTAAACTCCACTGAATAAAGCCCCCGAAACCTCAAACATTCCTCATATGCTAATCCTTTCATTCCTGGGATCATCCTAGTGAACCTCCTCTGGACCTGCTCCAGGGCCTATACATCCTTCCAGAAGTGTGGGGCCCAAAATAGCTCACAATACTTTAAATGTGGTCTGATCAGAGCCTTATAAAACCTCAGAAGTATATCCTTGCTTTTAAATTCCAGTCCTCTCGAGATGAATGACAACATTGTATTTGCCTTCCTAACTACTGACTCAATCTGCAATTCATGGTGATACAATTTGTTCCTGTTGCAGGATTCACTGGAGATTGGAGTGTGTCTCTTCTGAACTGTAAATGGAAGTTCACCTTAAATCCTCAGTGACCTACTTCATTACCTGCATTTTCCATCTGTTCTTCCTGTACTCTTGAGAAAAGCAGAGGGCTATTTTCCACAGCAGTGAGGGGGGAGAGGGGACAGTACAAAGGCATCCAGTAGAACCCTTAATGGAATGACAAGTATTTCGAGCTGAGCTCTGCAAAGAGCAGTGCGATTTATTGCGTGAAGTGACTTATTGTTTAGATATTAGACTTTGGATCGTCTCTGGGATGTTTTTGTGCATTCAGGCTCTGCATTTGGTAAATCTAGAAGCGTGCAGGATTTTATTACAGGGTGTCATGCTGCAACAAATCACTTCTCAAATATGCCTGGCCCTTACAAGTTCAATGTGGTAAGTGAATATCAGTGTAACGCAGTACTTTTTAAAACACATACATCATTTTTGTCATTATATACCATTCAATACCAGCAGCATCTCAAGCTAAATTGTACAGTCAAGCATTTCATTTGAAAAAGAATTGAACCCTGCAACCTAAAACATTATGGTCATTTAGTTCTGCAGCTCAGAAATTTTACAAGTAACTGATCACAGACAAAACTGTAAATCATTCTCACAAAGCAACCACCAACTCACAATACGAGAGGGAGGAATTGATTTGATTTGATGTATGACTGTCACACATACTGAGGTACAGTGAAAAGTTTTGTCTTATATGCTTTACAGGCAGGTCGTACTAAACAAGTGCATTAAGGTAACAGAACAGAGTGCAAGTTAGAGCATTAGAGAATTGGTAAAGTTTTTAAAAAAAATCCAATGAATACTTGCCTTGTTGGCAGCATTTCTGGCCTGGGAGATTAATAGGCGAATGCGATCGATGCTTGCAGAAATATTTGATGTCTGGTTCCGGGCTTCCAGTTTATTTAACTTATCCAGGAGAAGTGGGATGGTTTCGTTCAAAGCTGCCACTGTCAGAGGGATAGAAGGAGAGACAAAAACTTTAAAAAAAATAAAGAAGTGACCCTTCAAAATAAAGAAGGGTAGCACTTCACAAATAACTTGCTGCTGGGACTCAGAATCACTTTTAGCATGGTAATAGGAGCGACTTTCCCCAGCTTTTGGACACCAATTTGAACTTTGTGTAGGCAAAAGGGTTTTGGTCATCCTCACTGGGAATCCTACTCCCCAAGTGGAGAAATTGCCATACAGAGTCAGCACTTCCTGTTTGTAATCTGCCCATTCCTTGCGGATTAATTTTGCTCAGTGTAAAATTGGGAATAACAAGTACTAATGGCACAGGCCTCCATTCATGCTTTCAAATTCACTGTGTCATCTGCACTGGAGTACAGGCGGCACATGTACTCTTCAACCTAACTGATACTTACTTTCAGCCCTGCTTTATAATCTTTGGAAATAAATAAACAAAGTCACTTGGTATATAGGATTTGAATAATATTGGAGAGAGAAACATATTGCTAAAGCCTTGTGATCCACATTGGTCAGGACAAACACAAGAAAAGCAAGTCTTAAATCACAACAATATGTACTGTAGGAGAAGACAGCATGGATTGGTTGGCAAGTTGAAGCTGATTGGTTGGGATGGATTCCATGGACAAAGCAGCAGGAAGCTTTAGGCTTCCCAAGCTCCTGGCTAAAAAGGCTCAATCTGAAATATACTCCAAGCTCAAATATGGTAATTTCTCCCTGGGCCTAATGCGGGAACAAACTATGACGTCTGGCATCATTTGCTTTCATAAGTATTAAAATATAACTAATTGTTGACACGAACAACTTCAATCTTCATCACAAGGTGCTTTCTTCTGATACACTGTGATTCAATGCCACGTTAAGTTTCCTAATATTGTAGGTTCATGGCAGATGGATTTGCTCAAGGCTAGAAGGATTAGAGTGAGGAAAACCATTTTTATGTAGAGGGTGTCTGGAATTCGGTCCATGAGTTGGTGGTGGAGGAGTAAACCCGAAACTCTTAAAAAAAGTACCTGGATCTGCACTTTAAGTGCTGTAAGCTTTCGGGTTAAGGGCTGTGTGCAGGAAGGTGGGATTAGAAAGGCCATCTCAGTGTCTCTAGGTCAGTATGGATAAGATGGGTCTAATGGCTTCCTTCTTGCTGCATCATTTCTGTGGCTAGTGTCAAAATTAACCACCAAACACATACAGTTAAGTGAAGTGAAACTACTTACCCCTTAGAATCAATTAAATTAGAATTTAAAACTTTCTAAGATCAGTTCCAAAGTGACTCCATTTCAGTAAAACTACAGCAACCAGCAATCAGTTGTATGCTGTGGGACAGGATATAATTGCCAATGCCACATACCAGACTTATTTGCTTCTTGGAGAGTTTTGTTAAACTCCTCACTGTCAGAAGGTGCTCCACCATATTTCTCTTGCCATTGCTCGAGGTTCTTTTTCATGGGCACCAGTGTGTTCTGCACATTCACAGCTGTGCGATTTGCAGTCGCAGCTACATGCTTAGCACTTGCAATAGTATCGCTGATATCGCCTGCAAGGAAAACAGAACTCACGCTGTAATGGCATTTTCAAGATCACAGATCCAACAGCAAGTTACATCTATCCATCAATAAAAGGGTCCTGGGTCAAATCCACTCAGCGCTCCCCCACTTTGCTCATAATTCATCTGTTAAGGTGGTCACTGCTCATGACATCTCCTGATCACCTGCAGTTGTATTTCCTGATGAAGGGCTTTTGCCCGAAACGTCGATTTCGCTGCTCGTTGGATGCTGCCTGAACTGCTGTGCTCTTCCAGCACCACTAATCCAGTATATGAGGTTGTATTTAGTTTGACAAGGCAGCTTCCTACTTGTGTGATCAACTACAAATTCAAACACTTTGAGGGAGCAAAGACCAGCCTTCAGTGAACTAAGCTATCTGACATTTAATATATTCACTGTATAAACACAAGTCAGTAACTGAGTAAAACATTCCAATGGGCTTCATAGGAGGCATTAACTCGAAGAAATGGTGACACTGAGTCACTTAAGAAGATATTATGTCAGGTGACCAAAAGCTTGGTCAAAGAGTTTCAAAAATTTCCAGAAGTGTTTTTACAGACAGGAAGAGAGGCAGCGAGGTCAAAAGAGGTCAAGGAGGCCAATGGCGGGGGGATGCTGAGAGGTCAGGGGAAGGGAGGGAGGCCAAGGGGAGGGCCAAGAGGACTGGGGGAGAGCAGAGAGGTTTGGGGAGGACTGAGCCAGTTGAAAGCACAGCAGCCTGTGGCAGAACAATTAAAATCAGGGAGGTTCAGGTGACTCGATGGAGTTTGTTTGACAGTCTTGTCTCCATGTTCAGTGTAAGCTGCCCCTCCTGCAGCAAGTACGTTCTACAGAAATACACTGCAGCAACTCAAAGTTAAGAACTACCTCCTTTCCAAGCCGATCGGGAAAAAGGGAAGAATCAACATCAACTCGACAGTGAGTGAACCAACACGGTATGTCACAGCAACAACATCAGACAACACTTTCAAAACCCACAACCACAAGCACCTAGAAGTGGATATGTGGAACACCATCACTTGAAAGTTCCCCTCCAAGCCACTCACCATCCTGACTTGGAAATACACTGCTGTTCTTTCACTGTCACTGGGTCAAAATCCCAGAACTTATTCCCCAGTGATATTACGGGTTGACCTGCAGTGATTCAAGACAACAGCTCATCACTACCTCATCGAGGGCAACTGGGAGTGGCAATGACCCAGTCAGTGACACCATGAAGTAATAATAAAAATAAAGTAATCATTCCCAGAGCTCACATCCAACGTCCGGAAAACCCCATACATGTGAGAACACCATCAGAAGGGTGGTTCTGGAACATAGAACATTACAGCGCAGTACAGGCCTTTCAACCCTCGATTTTGCACTGACCCATGAAGCCAAAGTGAAGCCTATCTAACCCACACTATTCCATGATCATCCATAGTTCTACTAGTATGTGAACCATTACCATACCAAGGCAACGAGAGATGGGAAATCAGTGCAACCTATCCAACATCGCTCAAAACTCCAGATAAGGTCAGGAGTTGCCACTAGCATTGCACTTGTGTTTTTATTTCAGTTGCCTGAACCACAAACAAAAAATACAGGAATTCTTCATTGTCACCAGGACTCCCCTTCACTTTACAGCCTTTTATTATCTTTACAGGATAGCAGTCTGATGGTCCACGCAGTAGCAATCTGCCTCTGAGCCAGCAGTCCTAGATTCAAATCCCATTTTCTGTGGTGTGATTTTCATGATGGGGTCAAACAGATTTGGATATCAACTTGCAGATCCTTCCAACACCCAGCAAAGACAAGTAGTTAAAAAGGGAAGAGATTCCTGCTCAGCTGAAAGAAATTGGAGCCTCCACAATCCCTATCCACAGCTCTGGAATACAATATAGATGTAAACCTGTGTGTTGCTCCTTGGGGTTCCATTGGGCAAACAGCTGGTGTTGTAGCATCCCAACTGCGTGGGGTTCGGACCCCACTCGCGCTCGGACAGCTCGTGCTCCATGGTGGAGGTTGCTTTCTGTGTGCCTGCCTCTGGGCAGAGAACTCCAGAAAACAATAAGTGATTTTATATAACAATGCTTTAATGCTGAACGTCCAGCTCAGGCTGTGGCCGGATTACAACTGGGCTGCAATATTCCAAATAGAATTGGTCCTTTATCTTGAAAGGGCACTTACTATTGGCCATTGTGTATGTATGAGGTGACCATAGACATTTTCACTTTAAGTAGGCAGTATATGAATGAGCGTAGGTCGCTAGATCATTGATCAGGCACTCAAGGAGTGCTAGAGGGAGTACTTTAAAGACACAGAGCCAATTTGGAGCTTTTGAACTCCAAAGCCAACTCAAAACTAAAATTCAGGTGATGACACCTTTAAAAAGGACTCTCCAAAGCACTTGGAATTTCATTCAATTTGCTCCACTTATGGAATTTCAAAACAAAGGAGCATGAGTAATGTTGATCCTGAAACGACCACATTGTCATTAAAACTCATCTGACTCACTGATGGCCTAAAGGGAAGGAAGCAAGTCTGCTATCTGAACCAGGAGTGATTCCAGACCCACAGTCAGCAAGCCTTTTCAGTTCTACTCAAGAAGGTCATCCACTACAAACTTTCTTAAAGGCAATTAATGCGGAGTTTGCCAGTGATGCTGGAGCCCTTTGAATGGATTAAATCACAGAATTGTCTTTGCTCATTGGATAAAAGGGGAGTGGACAGAGGGGCATCATATAGCCCCTTAAAGGCTTTTTTCTCCCCCCAAGTCAGAATTCCAAGAAAAGAGGTTCTACAAATCAGTGGGATCCAGACTTGACTAAACAAATTGCGAGTTGGCTCCTTGCACAAAGTTTCTGGAACTTCTCTAACTTATAAACTCAACGTAATGGTTGCTGATGACAGCTAATTGTTACTGTGTCTGTTATTCCAATGTCAGGCAGAAATAGTAAACTCAAGACCATAAGTTGTAGAACAGAAATAGGCCATTCGGCCCATTGAGCCTGCTGTTCCACTCAATGTTGATTCAATAGTCTTCAACTCCACTTTCCTGTCCTGTCTCCATACCCTTAATGACTAGCCATTTAGTTATCTCAGCCTTGCTGTTAAATACAACTGCACACAACTGGCATGGGAAATGGTTAAATCATTGTAATTACAAGGACGTTTTACTTTAATTATTGCATTTAAACAAGCAACAAAAACTTGTGCTGAATAGTAACAGACCTCTAGTAATATCTTTCAGCATATCTTGAAGTGATGTCAGCTGATTGAGGAGCTGCTCTTTCTTGGTCTTTGCATCTTCCATCCGTTCCTTTGACGCTTTCAGTTTCGGTTTCAGTTCTACAGCAAGATCGCAAAAAATATTTGAGAGCGCACTTCAGTGAAACTTTCTATCAGATCAGAGCATGAAACCATCACCTACCTTCTTCAGATTTCTTCTGAGCTTTTTTAGCTTCCTTCTCAAGCAGCGTGCTTGCCTTCTTCAAATTAGCTGCTTCTTGGGCCAAATCTTCATCCATCACTCGCTGAAACGCAGTTTGCAAAAATATATTCTGGTGAAATGGGTAATTGTTCACTGACTTTCATTAAAAGAAAGCTCAAATGACCAGGGAACATAGATTTTAACGTAATCAGATGGAAGATTAAAGGGAGTATGAAGAGTGGTGGGGCTGGGCTCTGGAACTCACTGCTTGCAAAAACAAAATGGTGGAGGCTGGAATCCCCATCTTAACTGTGGGTAAGCAGGACTAGGCTTGACAGCTCTTTGTCAGTTAGTATGGACAGGATGGGTTGAAGGGCCTTCTCACAGCTGAAAATCTGTGTTTCTCCGGCTGACAGGAATGGGCAGTATTTTGGAAGCACTGAAGAATTTCTTGTGGAGTTGATCACTGGGCAGGAGGACATGTTACTTTCTCATCAACAGGAGGAGTAAAAGGAAATGAATTTGATATTTAAACGTTAAATGCAACATTTACAGTTGATAGTCTGTGGCTTATTACTGAAAAGTCAGAATGGAGTGTCATCTTCAGGTGGCCTGGAGATAACTAAACGACTGTTATTTTGGTAACACAAGATTAGTTAATTCAATTTTTAGGTGCAATGTCTGCCATTTCTTTTGTATTTTCATTGAAAATGGTTACAGGTGTCCAGTGCCAGGTCCTATTGCAAATGGTTACGTCTACATGGTTACTGGGCATCTGTAACACTGCAATCATGCTTACCCAGCAACGAAGGCAGTAGGCAAGGGTGTAATTAGAGCCACATATGCTGGTTAGAGGCTCTTATGGTGCAGTAGCAGTGTCCCTATTCAGTCAGGGGATCAGTTAGCTCAGTGTTTGGCTGCCTGGTTTGCAAAGCAGAACAATGCCAACAGTGTGGGTTCAATTCCCACACCAGCTGAGGTTACCATGAAGAACGCTTCTTCATAACCTGCGTGACTCTCTGATTAGAGAGCAGCCCTATGGTTCCATAGGATGATGGCTACTTTACCATCACTTCTGGGTTAGAAGGTCCATGTTTAAGTCCTCCCTGCCAACTGAAGTGTCATAATATCTCTGAAAAGTGAGAAACTGGCTGACTCCCAAATTGAAGCAATTCTTGGGGGTATGTTAATAGTGGTGTGGAGCTTTATTTCACATTGTCCTTTGACAGCAGCCTTCAGGGACTAATGAAAGATTATTGGTCCAGGGGCTGAAGGCCTGCTGCAAAAATGATCACAAACGTGCATCCAAATATTCATCATGATTGCAACCGGGATCCCAGAACCTGATCTGCATATTACAAACTGTTCTTGGCCCCCAGCTGGTGGATGCTGCTCAAGATGGCAGCAGCTGGAGCATGAACCGCTAATGGCTCAATGTAGCCAGCCCCCCAAAGGCTCCACTGATAAAAGGAGAATATTCCAATTCTTTACCTCACATGGAACCCTCCACTTTACCTTTAAAGCCTTCGTTGCTGCCTCATCGGCCTCTTTCGCTGCAGCCTTGGCTCTTTCCACTGCCTCAATAATACCAGCATATGCATTGGATGCATTCACTGCTCGCTGTATAAATCCATCTTGGTTTGTATCTTCAATTGCCCTGTGAACAGCCACAAGATGAGATTGATCTGGGAAACATTATTTACCTGTTAGCCGTCTAAATATTGAACAAGTTGCGTTAGTTGAGTATTTTCCAACATCAAACTGCCATTGAGTAGAAACGCAAGTGTGGAAAATATCCTTGCACTTCATAACTTGAAGCACACAGGTAACAGATGCAACCTGCAGCTATATTCTCATCCAGCAGAGATCCCCACCTACTCAGACCACACCAAGGTACAATATTATCATTTGGGAATTGTCAAGCAAGGAACGTGCCAGGCATTGTATGACCCTGTGTTTCGGAAACATGAAATAGTTTTATGACAGGCTACTAGGAAGGTAGAGTGGAAACAATGTAGTTTATCAAGTGGGTAGCTGATTAGCAAAGCCAGGTTTAGAGTGGGCTAGAAGTTGAGAGTCTACCTTGACATGTAGACCCACCTATACGTCAGTCAGATACCATAAAAACTGATGGACAAGGTATTTGCTTTGGAAGGATTAATGTTGATGCCTCTATTAAACACCAGCCAATTTGATGGCGTTGTACATTTTCTTTGGGTGGTGTGGTGAAGAAGACAAGATAAGCTTGTGATACTGGAGTCAGATCTGCCATCTCTGGTCTCTGACAATCTTAATAATTAGCTCAAAGTTGCCAATGTTACTTGTACCTATTATAACAGTGCAATAAACTATCTATTGTTAAGACTCACAAATAGTTGGTCCCCCAGCACTATTAGCCACACAGATCATTAGTGACAGCACATTAGCCCAACTATTAACTGGTTAGTGGTTGCTTCCACACTATATATACAACAAAAACATCAGAAGAACACAGCCCCTGTACAGACCAACCAAATGACACTGCCTTTCATTAATTGAATACAAAGCTAGCTAACTAATGATGCAGTGGCCCAGTGGTTAGTACTGTTGTCTCTCAGCTCCAGGAATCTAGGTTCAATTCCAGCCTTGGGCAACTATCTGTGTGGAGTTTGCACATGCTTCCCAGTCTGCGCGTAGGTTTCCTCTCTCAGCCCAAAGCTGCACAGGTTAGGTGGATTAGCCTTGCTAAATTGCCCATAGTGTCCAGGGATGTGCTGGCTAAATGGGTGAGCCAAAGGAAATGCAGGTTATGGGGACGGAATATTCTTCAGGGGATTCGATGGGCCAAATGGCCTGCTTCCATACTGTAGGGATTCTATGATTCACTAACAAATTTTCAACTAGTTCTTAATTAGCTTACCTGGACAGATTTTTTGCAAGCTCATCCAGGAACTGTGCATGTTCCTCAGCACGCTCAATAATTGGAATTTTGCTGCTTGCTGGTGAGAATTTCTTCACCTTTTCAATGAGGGGCATTCTGGCACCATCCAACATTGCTGCCAATCGCTCATATTCCTGGTCACCAAGAAAATGAAAATTAGTTACATCATCCTTGTCACCACAATTCTAATTTTCATTACTGACCTTAAGGAAATCAATAGCATCAATGTGACTCGGTCGACAGTGCTCTGACATCAGAGTTCAGAAAGATGAGTCCAATTGTTGTCTTGAGTGCATATACTAGACAGAATACTACACTGTCAGAGGAAACATCAGTTTGCTGCTAATAGTCCAGCTGGATATAAAAATCTATATTTGTAACCAGGGAGCTTTATGATGTCCTCCCTTAACCAACACAATCAGAAATTGGATTATCTGTTGATTTGCTGCCTATGGTATCTTATTGTATGCAGACTAGTTAACATGTTCATGTAACAGTAACTGCACTTCAGAAATTCTCTCAGGGCACAGACAGCACCTTAAAATGCAGCAGGATTACGGTAAGGTGCAACATACATGTCAGTTCTTTCTGACAAGGGCAGGGTTCCTCTGAACAGTAAAAGCCGAGCTCATCCTCAGGGTAGCATTTGAAGGTTTTAAACATTTTTTTGCTGCAGGTAGAGAAAAGGTGATTCAGCAATTCTGTGCACACACAGAGTATGGATCAAACAATTGGGGTGACTTTGTACTTTTGATATTGTCCCCAGGCGCAGGATTATAGAATTCACCTTGTCGTTGTCAGCTCAACAGTGCCAAACACAACAGTGTGGATTAGGACAGACTGCCGTTCAGAGCTTGGTCTCCAAAGACCTCCTAGATGTCAGTTGAAGGGGTAGTGCTGATAACGCTGCTGGCTTCAGCATTCCAGGTGGAAAAGTCAGAAGAAATTTTTTAGTCAGTGTTCTAAAACCCACTGAACCAAAAAAAAAACCTGAAAGAACTGCAGATATTGGAAATCAGAAACAAAAACAGAAATTGCTGTAAAAAAAATACTCAGCAGGATGGGCACTATCTGTGGAGAGAAAGCAGAGTTAACATTTCAGCTCCCTTCAGGTCACTGTACCCAACATCTTAACTCTGCTTTCTCTCCACAGATACTGCCCAACCTGCTGAGTTTTTCTAGCAATTTCTGTTTTTGTTTCTGCAACCCACCTGTTGGAGAAGACACATTTATGATAAAACATTGAGCATCTGCCCTGAAATTTAATAGCAAAGTGATGGCATTGCGGTCATATCATTGGATTGTTAGCCAGAGACTCAGACTAATGCTCTGGGAACAGGAGTTCAAATCCCACCATAAATTCAATGGAATATAGGGTTCTCAATAATAGAGATCACAAAACTCTCACCAAGTGTTGTAAAAAATCAATTTCCCTTTAGGGAAGCTGTCCTTCCCTCGTCTGGTATACATGTCACATGTAACAATGTCTCACTCTTAACTGCCCTCTGCAATAGCTCAACATGTCACTCAGTGCAAGGGCTATTATGAACAGGCCACAAACGTTGCAATCTCCAGCAATGCCCATGACTCATGAAGTAATAAATGAAAGAAAAGTCTTGTGTAGTCAGAGCATCTTGCTATCTCTCATTATCCACCCCCTAAATATAGAATGCCTAGTTGCTGAGAGATTTGTGTACCTCAGTATTTTGAAAATGGTGCAAAACTAGGGCAAATAAGGTTGGTTACAGAATGAACCAAAATGGATCAGTCTAGTCCACAATGAAAATAAAAATCAATATGACCAGGTTAGTGCACACTAGTGATCTCTGGTGCCATGGATTAACCTTTACTAAGTCATCCCAATTAACTCTAGACTGGCAATTAATGCACCTGCAGTGCGACTTACCTCCTTAGCACCATCGAACATCTGGAGGAGGTCAGAAACTTGTGCCAAGAAATCACTTGCCATTTTCAGCATTTCCTTCACTTGCTTGTACCGATCCTCCAATTCATCAACTTTTTGCTAAGAGTAAACAGAGAAATAATGTTGATTGGATTTGCTAATGAAAGCGACACTCTTTCAGAAATACTAAACAGAATCCAACTGCATGTGGACTATACCACAACTTAAAAAAGATTGGAGGAACCATCATTGATACCCCTCTCGTGGACAAAGCTTCATTTTCCTTTCAAGTGTTAATGGCTGTAAAGGAAATAAAATCTGATTTATGTGAAACAGGTCAAAGAGACTTTGTGCCATTCACTGGAGAAAGTAAAGGATTCAATAATGAATTCTCAAAGTTTGTGAGAAGATTTGTAGCTCGGGTGCTCGTTGTTGTGGCTCTGCTCGCCGAGAAGCTTCACAGGAGGCTCCCAAGCACTGAGGATGTCACCTAGACAGGGGACGAAACGTCTGCAACACAAATTCCCAGCTCGGCGAACAGAACCACAACAATTAATTCTCAAAGTGCCACCAGACCAAATAAGCTCAAAATCCTGCAGGAAATAAGCACATGTACATTACCAGGAAGTTCCCTAGAAAGCACTTTTCAAACCCACAACCACAATCATTTAGAAGGACAGGGCAGCACTTACATGGGAACAACACCACCTACAAGCTCCTCTCCAACTACTCACCATCTGACCTGGAAATAAATCATCATTCCATTCACGTTGTTGTGACTAACTCCTAGAATTCCCTCGCTAATGAGATGGTGGGTCCACCTACAACAAGTGAACTGCAGTGCCTCAAGGCGGCAATCAGCACCACTATCTCAAGGGAACTAGGGATGGGCACTAAATGTGCCAGTGACACCCACAATCCATGGGCGGGTAATAAAAAAAAGACATACAAAACCTTACCATGTTCTCTGCCAGTAAATACTCGTTGATATTGTTCTTTTCATTGGCTTGTCCAGTTTTGTTAACTGCTTCATTAAGGATATCCCTAAGGTCCATCAATTCCGAATTATACTTCAACAGTTTATCACTTATGCGTGCAACAAGATCCTTAATATCTTGCAACGGTTTCTCCAGCTGCTTCTGGACTCGTTCAAGTACTAAATCAGAAAGCAGAAATAGAAGTTAGCTCAGTCTAATGCTTCCACAGTTCAAACAATATTGTCTCTGGTGGTGAACAAAGCTTTTGTTTTTTTGAAGATTTTTGTCCTTACTATCTTGAAGGCTGCCTTGTTTGGACTTACCATTCAGGTGTACGAACGTACATCAATTGGTATCAGTCTGCAATTAAAAGCCCACATAACATGGCGCAATTTGTTTCACATACTTACACAACCCTTGACAGACTGATTATTCATCATCCCCATTACTAGCTAAGGACTATTCAAAGGATTGAAATTCAGTGTTATCACTTCCATTAATCCTGCCCTTCCGAGAGGAGAATATAAAGGAATGCTGACACCAAGCAGGAACAGTTCAACAGAAATGGTTTCAAGAAAAATATTAGAGCTATAGCTTTACCTCTGAGTAACGCTTTACCTCTTGAGTTCAAGAAATGGACTAATACATTTCTAGATACTAATCTCATGAAGAGATATGAGGATGGTGTGGGTAAAATGGCATTGAAGTGAATGATCAGCCATGATCGAGAATGGCACAGCAGGCACGAGAGGCTAAGTTGATTTTCTTTTCCTGTGGAGACTGAACATCTGACCATGATTTAATCTCATGTTTTTGTCTCATTACAGCAAAACACAGGGTAACACGTTGATGTATTACTGAGCGTTAGTAAAGGAAGTTATTACTCAGAACTGCAAACTAAAGCAAAATATTCAGTGAGTGATATTATTTCAAAAACACCAACATGGCAAAATTTGCAGTTATTTGCCAAGAAACATATAGCCATGAAGAATATCATTAAGTGCTTCTTTCATCCTCCACTTTAATTAGCACTTTCCTCCTTTTACCAGCTAATCATACAGTTTATCCCCAATGTTATCATTTTAGGGAACTGATTATCAGGCTGTATGCTTCACAAGGTAATAGATCATCAACCCCCCACCCTCATTAACTACAAACAGATCTGAGCTGTCTGCCAGGTGTCTGTTATGTATGGCAACGCATAAATTTTGATTAACTGTTTGCTCAGGGACTTTATCAATACGTTCATGTTACATTCCTGTGTGATATTTCATACAAGGGTAAATACATTAAAAGTAAAACTTTGTTAATTAGAATTTCGAGCCCTCTACCTCGGACGTACTCACGTTTATTTGCCTCATCTTCCTCTTTCTCAGCCATATCTTGCTGACTGCTAAAATTTCGGCCTCTCATTTCTTTCAATAACTTCTCCACCTCTGCAAGTTTCTGTACAAACTCGTCGGCAGACGGCATGCTGGTGTCCAACTGCGTCTTATTCATCTGGTCAATTAGATCTGAATAAAACCATTTCAGAAGGGACTTCAGTTACAAAGAACAAAGAAAATTTACAGTCCAAGAACAGGCCCTTTGGCCCTCCAAGCCTGAGCTGATCCAAATGTACTGTCTAAACCGGTCAGTCAATTCCTAAGCATTTGTACCCCTCTGCTCCCCACCTACTCAGGCATCTGTCCCGACGCATCTTAAATGAATCTACTGTGCCTGCCTCTACCACCTCTGCTGGCAACGCGTTCCAAACGCCCACCACCCTCTGTGTGAATTTACTTGCTGCGTGTATCCCCTTTAAACTTTCCACCTCTCAACTTGAAAGCATGACCTCTCGTTGCTGAATCCTTCACCCTGGGAAAAAGCTGGTCTCTATCCAGCCTGTCCATACCCTTCATGATTTTGTAAACCTCAATCAGGTCCCCCCCGATCTCCTTTTTTCTAGTGAAAATAAACCTAACCTACTCAACCTCTCTTCATAGCTAACATCTTCCATACCAGGCAACATCCTCGTAAACCTTCTGTGCACCCTCTCCAAAGCGTCCACATCTTTTTGGTAATGAGGCGACCAGAACTGTACACAGTATTCTAAATGCGGCCGAACCAAGGTCTTGTACCTTTTTGCCCTCCCTTAAATTTGTCTGAGCAAGCAGACATGGTGCTGCATCTGAAAGGCAGCTCACCTCTGACTTGAGGCTTGATCCTGTAACATCTGACAACACGACAATACTTTTTGCTGTCTGCAGTCTGACCTACTCTTGCGACAAGCACGGTTCCCCATCGCAAGTATGGCATAACTGAATCTACTGGTGTCTCTAAAGCCCAGGATTTTACTAACAAGAATGAAAGCAGTAGAATGGTAGGGCACCAGGAGTGTAACTTTGTAATGGTTACTTCTAAATTTGGCCACATTTGGAAGGTTGGTAGGTAAGAAGTGGGACGGGAGGAGAATAGGAATTGGAGTTAACTAGTATTCTATATAACTTCCATATGAGGAATATCTCTTGCTAGAGGTCCAATGCGTAATATTTCTTTTTTGACCTCATTTGGGCCCCTCACAAATCACTACTTCACTTGAGGTCTCAAAACATGAAGGGGATTGGAGTTGTGTCACTGGTGCGCTTAAATTAACATAAAGGTCTCATGCTGATGTTATTTAAATTGGTTTAATGATAAAGACTAGGAACGAATTGGGGCACCTTACAGAGAAATGTGAAGGGAAGGTCAGACTTTCTGCTAGGCAAGTGTTTTAAGCTTTGGAAATGGCTGGAATACTAACACACATTACTATCAACCCCAATTTCCTGGATAGCTCAGGCACTACATCAACACATCGGTGACATTTCTAGAGTTGAAAATTTTCAGTTTCCACTGTTGACTCATTTGAGTGACAATCTGGGATGAACCGTGCTTTGAGGGGTGAAACAACCTCAATGTCTTTCAGGATTGTTAGTATTCATTGTTTTTGCGCTGTTCATATTCTCCTCAGGTGCAGGAAGTTTCAGCAAATAATTATACCATCAGAAACATGGCAATGTTCACAATAAAACAAAGGGGTTTACCTAAAATGTTCCCTTTGAGATCTGTGATATTATTAAGCAAGCCACTAGCACGTTGGTGGGTTCCATCAACACTCTCTCCCAGTGCCACAACCTCCTTATTTATCATGGTGACCTGTGTAGGAAGAAAGGGAAGAGGATGGGGAAAGGTGATATGGGTTACTGAAAAGGTGTGTGCAACAGAACAGCAGGCAATGATAGCACTTTCCAACAAGATCAGCAGCAATAGTATATTCCAACCAGGCCACTTGCCTTTTCTTCATAGGCAACCAGGTCTTGTATTAAATTCATGCTGTCAGTCTCCAGCTCATCCAAATGATCTTTGGTTTGATCCTGTGATTCATGCTGCTTGCTCAGTTCATCCTAAAGAAACAGCAACACAGTAATACCAGGGGTTAATAGCCTTCAGATTAATGAAACTGCATCAACATAACAGTCACCATAACAACATTTCTCATGTAGATTAAACAACAATGTACAAATCTCTCAAGACTGTAATGCCTAACAGTGGATGACTGGTGAGTGATGGAGTGTAATGTTAATTGCAGATAAGGCAACGAATGGTACACCATTGTATAAGTACTCACTTCCTTGTAGCCAGCTGACAAGAGAGTGAAAGGAAGTGTAGCTGATCTTAATAAATTGGGGGCTTTCAAATGTGCAAGTGCCCAACCTACCAGAAAGCTGACAACAGTGTGAAAGCTTTCTTTATTTTGGATGTAAAATTCTGCAATTTACACCTCAAGATGGAAATGCAACCACTCATGGCTTAGTGCTACTAACCTCAAGCGGTGCGATGCTATCGTTCAGAGCGTTCATGCGTGCCCATGCGATGGAGCTTGCGGTCAAGTTTGAAAGCTGGCCCTCGATGTCAGGCAGCAATGCAGCTGTCTTGTTGAGATCTTCCAAAAGGGCCACCACACAACTATCACAAGCTGCAAAGATGAACAACAACATTTTACACTCACAGAAAGCTGCCAATGTAACAGAAACGAGGTCAGTTTTGAAGAGAAAGGCAGATGCACGGTTACTCACGCTCACACTTCATAGAATCCAAATTGTCAACAACAGGGATCTGATGTGTCTGTAAACAGGTATCACACTGTCTGCCTCCCAAACCATTGTTACACGTGCAGTCACCAGTCCGAGGGTTACATGATCCCCCATTACAATTGCACTCTAAAGAAAAACATATTGAGATAATGATTGTGACAAGTTCAATTCTTGTCACCAGCCTGGTTCCCAATGTTTCTCTATTTATCATGGGCACAAAGACTAAATACACACAATATCTTAAAAGAGCAGAGGTAAATAAAATTTAAAATATTATCTTCTCCACCAGGTGAAGTAGCAACATTATAGATTTCTTCTTTTTTCCACTTATAATCTTCACTACAAATTGTTAAAATATTGAGATCAATTAGTCTGCTCCTCAAGTAACACCAAAGTTGATGATGAATGATGGAATGATGATTATGAACATTATTTTTCATTGCTCTCTCTATCTCAAAACCGTCTAAGGTAACTCTTGAAAGAGAATGAAATCTTATGTTTATCACTTTCAGCAGACAATTAAAGCACAGCATTAATTAACAAATCAAACAAACAAACATTCAGGGAAATGAGCAAGTTATTTAGTGATTCTAGATAGTACAAGTCTGCAAGCTAGTAAAATAACCCAACAGCTTCAATCTATATTTAAACCAAATGCAAATATTACAATATAAAAAAAATAATTAGGGTATAGACTATACATCTTTGAGCTTTGGCATGATATAATTACTGACAACTCTGTGACACTTTAGTGTTTCATTACTTTTCACAGACCCCTAAAACAAAGGGGCTAGAATTTCATTTCCAACTCCCCTGTGGACAATATAGCAGAACAGATCCAATACCATCCAAGACTAAGGGGGCAATGTCATTTCTACCATCAGTGCATGCTGTAACATTGAATAAGAAATACTTACACCAACCCAGCTGCTGGAAGGGGTTTTGGGGGTGTTGGAGTGTGTGTTTGCCCGCACGCATGTTTTGTGTGTGTGTGTGTGTGTGCGTGTGTGCGTGTGTTCCCACATGTATCTGTGAGTGAGAGTGTGTTTGTTTGTGTGTATGTGTTGGGGTGTGTTGGTGTGTGTGTGCGTGCCCATGTGTATCTGTGTTGGGGTGCGTTGTTGTAGTGTGCATGCCCATATGCATCTGTGTGTGTTTGTGTTTGTATGTGTTGGGGTGAATGTGTTGGGGTGTGTTGGTGTGTGCCCACGTGTGTCTGTGTGTTTGTGTATGTGTGTGTGTGTGTGTGTGTGTGTGTGTGTGTGTTTGTGTGTTTGTGTGTTTGTGTGTGTGTGTTGGGGTGTGCGTTGCTGTGTGTGCGTGCACATGAGTGTGTAATATAGGCCCCTCTCCCAGCTCTCAGCTCCTGTGAATCTTGTTATGGCCTTTATTATTCCCTAGACATACCCTTTTGCTATGGCACAAGGTTTGTGCTAATGGATTACAGTTTAATCATTCGCTAATAAACCTGGATACAGCAAGACAGGCTCGATGGGTTATAGCACTCCCTTACACTGAGAAAGTAACACTTCATTTTCTTCTACATTTTCAGCCCATTCAGCAAAGCAGGAGAATGACGCAGCTGGAAGTAATTTTCAAAAAGGTTCCAATCACTTCTGTCTACAAAACCCAGCTTTGAAGAAATTAAATCATGGCACTAGCTGAAGTGAAAAATACTACAGACCTTGCATCCCAAATCACTACCTTAATATGCAACGACAGATAATCCTAAGTGATTTCTTGCCAAATAAATGCCTGGTCTGTATCCTGCCTCAAAACGTCACCAAGCGCAAATATTTCAAACAATACAGCAATTTTCTAAGCAATTTTTTTTTGTGTGTACAAATCAGAAGTATTAAACTATTGTCCTTTAAACTATTTGATGAGGCAGAGATAGAAGAGGCAACACGGTGTCAGTTGTAGTCAAAAAGTGTTGTGTTGGAAAAGCACAGCAGGTCAGGCAGCCCCTCAGATGCTGCCTGACCTGCTGTGCTTTACCAGTACCACAATTTTTGACTCGGATTCTCCAGCATCTGCAATCCTCACTTTCTCCATGGTGTCGGTAGTAGCAGACAATCACAAAGGCCGTGTAACCCATGCTCAGCAAACACCAAGGGAAATTACTTCCAGATTTATGTTATTCTGGAGCTGGCTGAGGGCATTTAAAGACAAAGAGATTCTCACCTTCTAAGACATGACTGACCCTCTTGCTCAAATTGAAGTGCCACAAGTTCCTACAGATATGAATATATTTTGTTCAATTAACCATTCGTACCCTCACTTGGGTAATTACTCCACTCTACGTGTGCAAGTTGTTACAAGCAGCCAGCCAGCATTTCACTCCTGACTTGCATGCATACTTAATACAGAACTTAGAATTGGAATCAATGGAGAAAACCTGCCTCAATCCTTTTGCATAAAATAAGGAAATTGTATGATGGAGGAAACTGCTGAGAATGAGGCAAGCTGGAGTGGATATTCGTGACGATCCTTGGGTTTGCAAGACTAAGTTGTAAGGGAAAGCAAAAATTAGAGGAAGGTGTTTTAATACACCTGTTCTGGCTGGGAACGAGTGCAGACCAGCAATTAGCCAGGGTTTGATGCTTTACTTTTTTTGCAGCACTGCAGAGGGTCCAATTTCTCATGTGAATAGGTGAAGAGTTGTATTTCCCCAATCCACAATTTACTGTGGCACTTACTTTTGCATCCATTTGAAGAGTGGCTCCAATAGCCTGGGGCACAATGCTGACACTGGAGTCCACTGGCACCAGGCATGCACGGGCACTGGCCAGTCTGAATGTCACAGGTTTCGTCCCGAGAAGCAATACCACAGGAACACCTCTGGCAACCAGTGCAACTGTCATATCCATAATATCCAGCCTACACAGAGAGAAAAATGAAAGAAAACAGGAACTTCCCCATGTCTATCAACAGAAGTGTTCAGATATAACTAAACCCACATGACATCTCCATGTCACACACAGAAAACACAAATGGGAGACCTTTCAACAAGGAACCATTTTTAGGATGGAATGACCACTCTGATGTTTTGGCTTTGACCGCATTTCTAGGGGGACCAACAACGGTCCCTTAATGCAACTAAATGTCCACCAAGAAGAATTCTTAAACAAAATACGATGCAAAAACACTTAAGGATATATTAGGACAGACTACCAAATGCTTGGTCAAAAAGGTAGGTTTTAAAGAGTGTCTTAAAAGGAAGAAAGTGAGGTTGAGGAGGTGGAGAACACAGGGAAGGAATTGTCCACTCCATCGCCAAAGCAGCTGAAAGCCTGGCAACCAATGGTTGGGTGTTTAAAATCGGAGATAATCAATCAGCTCAAATACATCAAAGGGCTGTGTGGATGAGGGAGATTAGAGAGATCAGGAAAGGGTGGGGAAGATGCCATGGAAAGATTTGAAACCAAGAATTCAAATTCCATTATCGAGATGTTGCTCAGCCAGGAGCGATATAATTCTCCAAGCTCACTGATGTGGCTCCCATAGTGAGCCAACAGTGAGGCATTTCTTGTGTCAGTGCTGGATATGTTGCAGACTAATTTAAGAAAGACTGCGGTGATTAGTCATTGCTATTTTATCATGTGACTTCCAGGATGAAGAACACTGGAACGGAGATGTAAAACAGTTCATGGACTCCCTGTTCTCTGGAGATTAATTTGTGTCACAGGGACAATACAGGTAGTCTTTTACCAACTTAAATTTTCCTTCCTTTCACTACCTACCCATGCTGCTTTTATTTTTTAATTTGCTGTGTAGGGCCTATACATTACACTGTACAACCTTGATAAAACTGCTGTGTGGCTGTGCATGCATATATCTTAAAGAAAACAATGATCTGTTTGACTTGTTTGCTGTACTTTATAAATTGCCAAGCAGTCATACAGCTTAGAAGGACCTTTTTGCAATATTTAAGAAAGAACACTAAACTCCACCCTGCCTCCAAGCACACTGCACTTAAATTCTAAAACATCGTGAAAGAACAACACTGTTTTTAATGTTTCAGTATTGAAGAAATCACTGCTGTCATGATCCAATTCAATAGGGTCAGTCAAATACTGATCAGAACAGTGATAAATATGACATCCTGTCAGAGCTAATGAATACTGCACATACCTCACATTGGTCACAGTGTGGTCCTGTCACACCAGGTTTGCATTGACACTCACCAGTCCTATCATCACATGATTCTGTGCCACATGGTGAACAATTGCATGCTATAAAATCATAAAATACAATAAATGGAAGAGTTACTAACCTTATTCACATTACATGGATTAATCTTCAGTTATTACAAGTTACGAACGCCAAGATTTAAGATATTCTTTCGGAATAAAAAGTATCAATTGAAACTACCCCATGCAAAACTGACTCCTGATCGATAACAGATTAAAACATGCTTTGTGCTCAATGATTTTGTGGTAGCATGCTTATCTTGGAGTCAGAAAGTTTTGGGTTCAAGTCACTCCAGGAGTTGGGTACATAAGCCAAGCTGACACATTTAGTCCTGTCTTCCCTCTCAGGAAGATACAGAAGTTTTGAGAGCACTAATGTCCTGGACAACATGCATCCGTCAATTAACACCAACATAAATAGCTTAAGTAATGATTTGCTGCAGACAGATTGGTTCCCATTGCTGCCTACAAAACATTCAAAGCCCATTCATTGACTGTAAAGTGCTTTAGGATACTGAGTATATGAAAGCCATGATATAAATTGAAATTCTTTTTCTCTCTTTCTTCTGGTCAATGCAAGGTTAAAAAGTAGCAGAACATTCTATTGGCTGTATAAGTTAAAGACAACAACATATTTATATCAAACCTTTAAAGTAGGAAATGTGCCAAGCTTCATAAGAGGTTGGGACAAGAAGTTTCACTTAAGGGAAAAAAGAATGGAAATCTGGCATTCACTCTCCAAAAACGTGTGTGCACTGGATCAATCTAAAATTTTCCAAAACCCACATTGATAGGTTTTTATCGGGAGAGGATGTCAAGAGATATAGAGTAAAAACAGCTGGATGGAGTACAGATTAGCCAGGACCTAACTGAATGAAAACACAAGCCTGATGGCCTGAACGGTTAACTTCTGCTCCCATGTCCCACTGATTGGCTGCATACTAAAGGCCAACAGTTTCGGATGGAAAAATCATCAATTATCTGAAAATGGTCCAGTCCTTCAATAGATGATACATTGAAAGAATACAGTTGTGAAGGGAAATGGAGTAAGAAACACAAGTCTATCCAATTTTTCCATTGTCCTCAAAACGGATACAGATTGTCATTCTACAGCCACATGGCAAGACCCCATGATGCATTAGCACATTCACCACGTGAACTCTACTGATATTTTTGGAGAACTGGTGTAGATTTGAAGGCCATTAAATATACTTTTTTGGATCCAGATTGAACGGACAAAGGATAAAATACATTAGATCAAAAATACATAAAAGTTCAACATAGAAATAAAGACCTTTCAATCAATAGGAACCTTCCAAAATTACTTTTTACAGGCTTGACTTGCATTAACATCAATGTATTATGATGTGAAATGTGATTATGTTTTCAAAATGACTGTACTTAGACATTGGATTGTTTTCCCAATTGGAACAGGACTGAAAAGCTGGAACTAGGCAAGCTGGAAAAGTTAGGCCTAGTAGGGCTGACCGATGCCAAGAAGCAGATCCATGGCTAGCAGTTCAAGAAGTGAGCGACACGTAGCACGTGCTGGTTTGTGCATCCTTGGATTGGGTAGGCAGCCTTGAGGGATTCAGGATTAAAGCCCTGATTAAGGTATTACTGGCTCCACTGGCAACTTGCTCTAACTTTTACAGATATAAAAATCCAAGCAGTTCTGGCACGGGCTTCATTTCAGCATGTGTAACACAGACGGACGTACAAAGACAGACAAACACACACACAGAATTATATCGCATCTGGCCATGACTTTTCAAAGCTCTCAGCAACACTTGGCAGCACGAGTCAATATGTCCATTTATACAATGCATTTATGATGCTCAGGTCTGCAGTCTTTTGGCTGCACTTGCTCAAGGTGGATGTTCCATGGAATTGGGGTTAGAGCAGCTTTTCCACCTAGAACCCTTAAGCCAATTCAATTCCCCAGGCAGTAGCTCACACTGAAATGCAGCTCCCAACCTCAATCTCTTCCATGCAGGTGGAGGTTGCCTGGAGATTGGGCATTTTACTCTGCAGAAAATGAGTGCTCTCTCATAACTGGACACTACTTGCAATTTAATGATCGTCAAATTTTCCTTTCCTCTAAGGAAAGCACAAACTGCTGGAGAAACTCAGCAAGTCTGGCAAGCACCTGTGGAGAAAGCCACAGAGTTAACAATGTCTATCTGGTATGACTATGCTTCTGGGGTTCTGAAGAAGTCATAACAGTCTCCAGTATTTCTCTCTGCACAGACATTGCCAGACCTGCCAATTTTCTCCAGCACTTTCTGTTTTTATTTCAGATTTCCAGTGTCCACAGCATTTTACTTTTATTTGAGTATTTTCTTTTCCTGCTGAATGTTTTTTTTTAAAATGTCATTGTCTGATCAAATTTCACACATAAGTAGATTGGTAAATATAACATACGGGCACAGTCCTTGGCTATCACTGCATCTCCATAGAAACCTGGTGCGCAGAGTTCACAATGAGGCCCAGCAGTGTTATGCATGCAGCCTAGACAAATGCCAGTCAGTGAATCACAATTACTGAAGAGCATATTAGAATCTGTATTGCTGTTACAGTTGCATGGTCGACATTCACTGCCCAATACCATTGGGTTTCCATAGTAACCTGGGGCACACCTACACAGGAAAGGAGAAAACCATTATTAGAGCTAGTCAGCAAGAAATAAAACAACACAAACATCCTGCCCAAGTTTTACTGATAAAAGATTAAAATATTTGAGCATTTGGATACTAGAATGATAGGTGTTTACAGCATGGAAACAGGCCATTCGGTCTACCAAGCCTGTGCTGATCATCAAGCACCTATCCATCCTGGTCCCATTGTCCAGCACTTGGCCTGTAGCCTTGCATGTTATAGCACATCAAGTGATCGTCTAAATACTACTCAAAATGTTGTGATGGTTCCTGCCTCTACTATTCTTTCAGGCACTGAGTTTCAAATACCCATCACACTGGGTGAAAAGAAAAATTCTTCCCTCAGTGCTTTCTAAACCATCCTCCATTTACCTTAACTCTGTGCCTCCTGGTTATTTATTCCTTTATTAAGTGGAAAGGTTTCTTCCTACCTCCATAAGAACATAACATATAGGAGCAGAATTAGGCCAGTCAGCCCATTGCGTCTGCTACCCCATTCAAACATGGCTGATATATTTCTCAACCTAATTCTCCTGCCTTCTCCCTGCAATCTTAAATCCCCTTATTGATCAAGAACCAATCTTTCTGTCTTAAATGCGCTCAATGGCGTGGCCTCCATGACCCTCTGCAGCAACAAGTTCCACAGATTCACCATCCTCTGGCTAAAAACACTCTTCCTTGCTTCATTTATTGATTCATAAATTCATAGAGCATGGCAATCAACCTTTGGTCCAACTAGCCCACACCGACCGTGTTCCCAAACTAAACTAGTCCCACTTGCCTACAGTTCGCCCATTTCCCTCAAAGCCTTTCTTATTCACATAGCTGTCTAAATGTTTTTTAACTGTACTTCCATCCCCCACTTTCTCTGGTAGTTCATTCCATATACATGCCATCATGTGTGTGAAAAAGTTGTCCCTCAGGTCCTTTTTAAATCTTTCTCCTCTCGCCTTAAAATCATGCCCCATACTTTTGAACTCTCCTATTCTAGGGAAAAGACTTTGGCTGTTCACCTTAGCTATGCCTCTTGTGATTTTATATATCTCTACAAGGTCACTCTTCAGTGTCCTATTCTCCAGGGAAAAATGTCCCAGAATATCCAGCCTGTCCTTATAACTCAAGCCCTCAGTCCCAGTAACTTCCTTGTAATGTTTTTCTGACCTTTCTCCAATGTTATAACATCCTTCTTATAGCAGGGCGACCAACATTGTACATAGTACTCCAAAAATTACCTCACCAATGTCCTGTACAATTGCACATGACATCCCAAATCCTATTCTCAATAGTCTGAGCAATGAAGACAAGTGTGTCAAATGCATTCTTAACCACCCTGTCTACCTGTGACACAGCTTTCAATTAATTATGGACCTGAACCCCTGGGTCTCTCTGTTTGACAAAAGTACTCGGGGCACAACCATTAACTCCAAGTCCTGCCCTTGTTTGTCTTACAAATGCAATACCTCACATTTATCTAAATTAAACTCTATCTACCACTCCTCAGTCCATTGTCCCAATTGATTAAGCTCCCTTTGTAACCTTAAATCACCTTCTTCACTGTCTACTCTACCACCAGTCTCTGTGTCATCCGCAAACTTACTAACCATGCTTCCTATATTCTCATCCAAATCATTTATATAAACGACAAACAACAATGGATTCATGCGAATCCCTGCAGAACACTGCTGGTCACAGGCCTCCAGCCTAAAGGGTCATCCATTCATTCTGAGGCTGTGTGCTCGGGACCTAGTCTCTCTACTAGTGAAAACATCTTCTCCAAGTCTACTCTCTCCAGGCTCTCTACCTATTCTATACCCCTTAATTTTGTACACATCGATTAGGTCCCCTTGCACCCTCTCAGCTCAAAGGAAAACAACCACAGATCGTCACATCTCTCTTCAAAGCTGAAATGCTCCAGCCCGGGGAACATTCTAGAGAATCTCCTCTGCAGTGCAATCATTTCCTTCCTATAGTGTGGTGTCCAGAACAGCACAGAGTATGCCATCTGTTGACACTGTCGTGGGATTCAATAAATACATCTTTTACACGCCTGAGGCTGACTTAAGCACTACTAACCACAGTTCTCTGGGAGAAAGAACTCTTATAGTTTCACTAACCTTGAAGTGAAGGAATTCATCCTCATGTTAACCCTAAATGACTGCCCGCTGCCCCCCCCACCTCCCCAAGATCTAAATTCTGCAGCCAGATGAAACATTGTTCTAAGAACTTTATTGTTCAGCAAGATTGTTTCTTAGTTTCATCCTAGGTAACAATTTAATGAACCTTCATTGCACTGGACATATGCTCTGTCAGGTAAAAAGACCAATACTGTACACATTATTCCAGTTGTGGCCTCTCAAAAGCCTGGAAAAAAAATCTGAACCAACACTGAAGATCTACTTTGAAAATTCATTCTTGCTTAACCTCCCGATTCTGCTGTCATAGTTTATAATTATTGACTAAATTGATTACCCTCTACTTTGCTCTAAGTTACTCTCAAAAGACAGATGGCCTGAAAGTTTTCTCCTACTAAGTCGGAAGATCCATCTATTCCAAATAAAAATGATAAGTATCAGATTTAAGCAAATCGTTTTTAAATTATTGGCCAACGGAACAAATAGATTCTATAAGAGCCTCCACCTCCATTCTTGATAATTAATACAGTTTAATAATGCACCGTGGGCTGCCCTCAGTCACACATAAATACTGACCTTTCACATTTTAAACCAGCATAGCCTGGCTTACAGAGACACTGTGTACGATCGCCATGATTGATACAATCCTTTGCAAAGCTAAAAAAGATGTTCAAGCAAAGAACAGAAAACACATGATTTAAATAAACTTGTAATTGAACTCAAAGAAAAATGTTGAGTTTTCTTTTTAAGCACCCTTCCCGCCACACCCAAGCTAAGACCTGACAAGATGGAACTACATACTTGTTCGAAGAAACAGTGAGGGGGCAGGGACACTGAACACAAAGTGATGCTGCTCCAAATGTGGCATTTTCAACTAAGCCAGTCTTGCAGCGCTCACAGTTTTCTCCTTCAGTGTTATGCTGGCAGTTCTAGGGGGAAAGAAATTCAGCGTTTAAAAACATTATCAGTTAAAGTGCTTACAAAATGTCCTTTGGAAAACAAAACAAAATCAGATTCTCTGAATGCACAGAGGTGCAGAGGAGCTTCACCTATGGTGTGCAGATGGTAGAGCACCCTTTAAGATCTAATGAGTTGTGATCGATTATCACAAGCATGATCTACAGAGGCAAAGCCAGCTCAGATGGAACAATCCGAACCTGTAATCTCCAAACAGGAAGTGATTCTGCTCAGTGGGCACTGAAGAATAAGCGACAAGCTTGGCATCTTGTCTCCCAACTTGGGTCTCACCTCCTTCATTAATGATGAATGCAACATCAATAACACCATACTTACGGAGTTTAGAAACCTTAAGACTATAAAAGCATTCAGATGGCTCAATCATCAAAAGCAAACAATTCTATCTTACATGGAAATTTCAAACCATTATTATAGCCTTCTAATGTTTATAATCTTTATTTGTTGCAGATGTTGACCTAATGGGTACATTATTACTTTACAACAAGCTGACATAAATAGATTTGGCAGTTTTAAAATGCAATTTTGCTGCATCATTTATTTGATCTCATAACATAAAACATTCAGGTTTGGGACATACATTCATTTCATGAGATATCTATTTTTGTAATCATTTTTCCCTCTCATTACAACTCATTACAGTGGGCGGCACGGTGGCACAGTGGTTAGCACTGCTGCCTCGCAGCGCCGGAGACCCGGGTTCAATTCCCGCCTCAGGCAACTGACTGTGTGGAGTTTGCACGTTCTCCCCGTGTCTGCGTGGGTTTCCTCCGGGTGCTCCGGTTTCCTCCCACACTCCAAAGATGTGCAGGTCAGGTGAATTGGCCATGCTAAATTGCCCATAGTGTTAGGTAAGGGGTAAATGTAGATGTAGGGGTATGGGTGGGTTACGCTTCGGCGGGGCGGTGTGGACTTGTTTCCACACTGTAAGTAATCTAATCTAATCTAATCTAAACTTCCTAAAGTCAATGTTGAGTTCAACAATTTTAGATTATAAGCACTGCCCCTATTATCAGGTGTAGGTCATCGTTCTGCTGTTGTTATTTACACCTCCTCTAAACCTATCTTTTGTTTCTTCATTTGTCCCATTACTGCTGGTTTTTTGCCTCGTGTCATTTCTTTCACCATTCCATCACTTCTCACCTTCATCTACCAAACATATTCTTTTATTTTTGTTCGGCATTCCATTATCTAAAGAATTGATACACCTCCAACATTTCATAATTCAGATAAGGGAAACAGCAGCTGGACTTTCCTGAGTATTTTGAGACCCTGACATTGGGACCAAGCAGAGTTCCTGAACCTGAATTCATCATGAGCCAGGCAGCTGGAACCATTTCCCCAAATGTGGCCTTTTAGTTGGCCATCTCTGGAAAAAAAAGCTTCATCTTTCTGGCTCCCTTTTCCTTTCATCTGCCTCATAGTTGACCACTTTCACACTTGCCGTCCAATTAGAGACAGCCCCCTCAAGCGTGGTAGGCTGACAAGAAGCCATCCAGAACTTGAAAGGTTGACAGCCCCACCAGCAGAGGTCAGTGTGTGGGGAGTTGTGAGGGTATCTCCACTCACGTAGGGGATATGACAGGCCAGAATGGTTAGGGCTGTTAGACAAGAGGAAAGCTGTCTGCAGTAATGGGATTTCCATAATTGCGACCTTTCATTAAATGGACTCTACAGCGCCAGTGGAACTCCAGAAAACTGGAAAGAACATCTCTATTCTGATTGTCATCTCCACATGATGGACAGCTGTCCAAATCGCCCATACTTGTGGCTTTAAAGATGCAAACACTCTGCCCAGTAGGCACTACCAGCACTGTATTGGGGAGCTAGTCCAATGTGGCCCCAACCCTCTATTTCCCCACCTCCCCAGCCCCTCTTCACAATTCATCCCATCATTTCTGTTCCGTTTTCTACAAATGGTCTCTGAGCTCTTAAGACCATAAGACATAGGAGCGGAAGTAAGGCCATTCGGCCCATCAAGTCCACTCTGCCATTCAATCATGGCTGATGGGCATTTCAACTCCACTTACCCGCATTCTCCCCATAGCCCTTAATTCCTTGTGACATCAAGAATTTATCAATCTCTGCCTTGAAGACATTTAGTGTCCCAGCCTCCACTGCACTCTGCGGCAATGAATTCCACAGGCCCACCACTCTCTGGCTGAAGAAATGTCTCCGCATTTCTGTTCTGAATTTACCCCCTCTAATTCTAAGGCTGTATTTTCTCTTATTTGAGTATTTTCTCTTATTTATTTATTTTACAAGGCATGCTCATGGATCACTGTTATTAATTTGCAATTCAACAAAATGAACAGGATAATTATTAATAACACTTACGACACATATTCCTGATCCATCGAGGCACTGGTCTGAGTGGCCATTGCAGTTACAAGGCACGCACTTACCCAGGAAAAGACCCTTTGTATCTCGATAATAGCCTGGTGAACAGTCCTATTGGATTATTTTTAAAAATAAAAGGGGAAAAGGAATTTTTGAAAACATTGGCTGGTAATTCTAGATAATCACAGTGCTGAACCACAATGAAAAATCACCTAATTAATATTTTATTCAAGTTTTGATATCAGATCCCTCCTGTAAACACACTGACACATTCAGTCACATAACCCCTCATGAGAAACCCATTTGAATGAATGGGATGAAATATTCCTCAGCATTTTTATTGGTTGATGAGTAGTCATTTGTAGGTAAGGGCATTAGGGTCAACATGGAGATGAAGCAGGTAAGTGAAATTGAGGTAAAGACCAGTTTATGTTCGAATTGAATAATGGAGTAAGGTCAAGGTGTAGGGTGGTCTGCTCTTAGTTACAATGTGCAAATTGAATCTAGTTCACAGTTCAATGGAAGAGAGCTAGGTTAGCCAAAATCCATTAGACACGGTAAATGGAAACAATGCCCCAACTTTGTGGTCTAGTATAGGAAGCTTTACGTCTTGTTTGATTTTTGCTTTCCCTGAACTACTCAATGATGGCACATCAGTGTTGGTTTTACAATTTGATCGCCTGGTGGGGAGCCTCACGTAATTGGGATTGGATGGAACTCAGGACAACTCATCA
Organism: Chiloscyllium punctatum; assembly: GCF_047496795.1. NCBI lineage: Eukaryota > Metazoa > Chordata > Chondrichthyes > Orectolobiformes > Hemiscylliidae > Chiloscyllium > Chiloscyllium punctatum. Next base: position 20,195,896 of record NC_092775.1, read on the forward strand.
AGGAAAACTGGACCCTGTTTTACCCTGCATCTACCCTGTTGATGCACTTTGAATCTGCTTCTATTATGACTAGCAACAGCTCATAATCCTCAAGGTGAAGTATTGGATTTAAACAAAAATCAGTTCCAGATTTGGAGAGTTCAATGAAGTTGACAACCAATAAATGTAATTTTTAATGTAAGATTGATGCAAGTCAATGATCAAACTGGTAAAGAATCACCACTTTATTAAATCAACGAAGATACGAATGTGGCCTACCTGACAGGAATCCCCCATGTAATTAGCTGGACAGTGACAGATTTCGACATTGCTGGCCACACTCCCTTCTCCAGTGTCAGAAGCTTGCTCAAGTATCACGTTCCTCAGTGCAACGAGCTTGGCCAGTTGGGAGTGAAGGGCTCGAATCTGAAGACCATCCAGGCTGGCCAACACCATCATCATTTCTTCTCTGGACACAGGGTTGTGTGTTTGAGCATGCCTGAAATTACTCTGCACAAAGAGAACATACTGCACGTTAGCAGCTGCGCCCGTACCAGAATGACCAGAAAGAGAATCGAGTCACTGAACTGAAAGGCGCTGCTGTTTTAAGGTCATTGCTTTTTACAGTATCTAATCAGTCCTTCATTAGCAAGTGTTACATTAACCTTCATTGCATACTGCAGATTCTCACTTCTTTAAAATATTATGGTGGGGGGAGTTCAAAACCCGGGGCATATTTTTCAGGAGAGAGGAGAAAGAATTAAAACGGATATGAGGGGCAACATTTATACATGGAGAGAGGTTCATGTGTGGAGTGAACTGCCAAAGAAAGTGGTGGATTCAAAAGACATTTGGATATGTTCATCAATAAGAAATGTTTGGAGGGAGATGGGCCAATCAAAGGCAAGTGGGACTAATTTAGTTTGGGTACATGGTCGGTGCAGACTGGTTGGACCAAGGGCCTATTTCCATGCCCTGTGACTGTATGACAAACAAAATCATCAAAATGCTCATTGAAGCCACATAAATTCACACTGCCAGGATCAAGGTCCCTGTGTGAAACAGAATAGGGTTCCTTTTGCCAGTAATCTGCACTTTGGAGTCAAGGGACACAACTCCATCTCTGCATTTAGAGCCTCACTATACATAGCAAACCCATAAGAACACATAATGTGGTCTTTTTTAACTCCAAAAAGTTAAAGAGACATAAATTGCTAAATTTTGTACCGTATAATGGTTAGTGTACTTGTACACAACAGTATTCTTATAATCAATATTTATAAAATAATAAAGGAGTAATAAACATAAAAAGCAAATAAAATGCTTTCTCTCAAACCTCCACCAATTGAAGCCAACTTTCATGCAGTTCTCCAGGTGCTGGATAATCCTTTGCTACATACATAATGGTCATTTGGTTGCCCTGTTGAATGAAGTTGAATGATCAAATATTGAAACACTCCAGACAAAACAAAATGACGTTAGCATGGCAGATGGACACATGATTCCTTACGAACATTTAAAAATCATCAGATCTGACAGTCTGCCAAGACCAGCACCACTTACAAGCAGACTTGGACTGTGTCATTCAGTCAGGTTTTACAAAAACTGACCTTCAAAATTACATCAGGGCGAGATTCAACTGGTAAAGAGATGATGTCACCACGTTGCACTTCAGACCGAAGCTGATACATCAAGTGTCCTCCGTAAGATGAAATCTTTGAAGGAGAAAAGTTTTTGTCATATTTTTAATGGTGGTTTAGCTGGAAAATTAAATATTAAACACTGAAATATGGGTTTGTAAACATAACATTTGAGTTTTGAGAAGATTTGTAGCTCAGGTTGAGGTTCTGAATGTAAGTTTGTTCACTAAGCTGGAAGGTTCATTTTTAGACATTTCGTCACCATACTAGGTAACATCACCAGTGGGCCTTCGGTGAAGTGCTGGTGTTATGTCCTGCTTTCTGTTCATGTGCCTAGGTTTCCTTGGGTTGGTGATGTCATTTCTTGTTCTTCTTCTCAGAGGTTGATAGATTGGGTCCAAATCAATGTGTTTGTTGATAAAGTTAGAGTTGGAATGCCATGCTTCTAGGAATTCTTGTGCATATCTCTGTTTGGCATGTCCTAGGATGGATGTGTTGTCCCAGTCAAAGTGGTGTCCTTCCTCACCTTGATTGTACAGCCATGTCTTTTTGTGGCTATTTGTTGTTCATGTATTCTGGTGGCTAGTTCTGCCTGTTTGTCCAATGTAGTGTTTGTTACAGTTCCAAAAACCCTAGCCACTCTCCCCTACACCAAAGACATCTCGGAAATGACTGCCAGACTACTCATCAGACCTCTTGGCATCATGGTAGTGCACAAACCCACCAACACACTAAAACAGCAGCTAATGAACTTGAAAGACCCTATACAAACAACAAGCAAAACAAATGTAATTTACAAAATACCTTGCAAGAACTGTAACAAATGCTACATTGGACAAACAGGCAGAGTATTAGCCACCAGGATACATGAACATCAACTAGCCACAAAAAGACATGACCCATTATCACTAGTATCCTTACATTGAGATGAGGAAGGACACCACTTTGACTGGGACAACACATCCACCTGAGGACATGCCAAGCAGAGACACATATGAGAATTCTTAGAAGTATGGCATTTCAACCAGAACTCTATCAATAAGCACGTCAACTTGGACCCCATCTACCACCCCCAGAGGAAAAGAACAGGAAATGATATCACCAACGCAGGAAATGATATCACCAACCAAAGGAAACCTAAACACATTATAGAAAGTGGGACATAATACCAGCACCTCACCGGAGGCTCACTGATGATACTACCTAGTATGGTGATGAAACATCTGAAAACGAACCTTCTAGCTCAGCGAGCAAACTTACGTCCATAATGTTTAAAAAATTGGATTGATGTGAGAAAATGGGCACTGAGTAATGTTAAGCAACATCCAACGTGTTCCCTCTCATTCTACCCTCAGACAGCACTGCTGGCAAAATGGTTAGGGCACTGTCAACACATAGTCTAAGATGCATCTCAGAAACTAGCACTGGATCCACTTCTAATGCAGAAACTCGTGAGCATTTCAGATCCTTTTCCATTCGATCAGACTGACTACACTGATTGCGCTGGGCTTGTTATGGCTAGTGTTCCCAAGTCGATGAGCAGCCATTACTGGCTTTCCTTGAACAGGCAACCGGAGGCTGCCATCAAAAAGATCTAACAACTTAACTGAGAATCATGAAGAGCACTGCACTCTACTAGACTTCATACTGAAAGGAAGGTCACTATTGACCATTGCTTTGCCTGGTCTCCTCCATCTCTCTCCATCACCCTGACACTCCATCACTAGAGGACCTCCAGAATCCAAGAGCTAGTGTCCTGTTGTCTCACATGCGTCTTCTTCAGGACCACAGCACAAATCCATGAGGACGGACATAGCAAGCAAGCCAGACTTATTCTCATTTCATGAAAGGGCCAAACTTGAATGACCCACATGCACATAAGATTTAAGCAGCCGATCATTAATGTCATGGAACCAATTTCAGATCAATAATACTGTGCGACTTTAACAGAAGTTAATAAACAGTGACAACTTCTTGACAGACTGCTATCTTGGCAGCAAAATGATTTTCAAAGGTTGACAAGGGATTGAAAACAAATTTAGCAGAAGCTAAATTTTTTTAACCTCTCTTCTGGACTCTTTCCCTGGCCAGAAGCCAACCCCCCCCAATTGGTAAGAATCCAGTTTTTCTTCTGAAAGAAAAAAGATAAACTTACCACTGAATGGACAAAAGCACCTAATTAAGTACCTTCAAAATTGCCCAAGAACCTGTTTAATAGTCCAGCAGCAAATCAGATTACAAACATGGCCTACTGGGGGCAGTGTTGTGATAACAAAAGGAGAAATGAAGGGGGTGGGAAAACTAGGGAAGTGACTAAATTGAAACAGCGTTGATGGGGTCATAATACACTCCAGGCCTGTCGTGCCCACCTCTCTCTGAATGCTTTGAGTGTACTGTTGGACACTGCATCACAGACAAAGGACACCCAGACATGGACATAGGCTCGGAAGAGAGGCAGACAATTGGGAATTATGGCCCGCTGCATTGACCTGTTGAGGTCTGCATTAGCCAGGCCCAGACACAGGCTCTGAAGGAGTTGCTCCAATCCAACAGGGGCAGTGTAAAAATCACAATAATCAAAAGGTTGCCACATTGGGGAGGGGGATAAATCAAAATGATGTTGAAGGGAATGTATCCGAGACCCCACAGTGCCCATCTCTCAAGAACCAAGCTTCTAAGAATGAAATTCTCCAAGGTTCTTTTGATAGAAACTTTCAAACAATTGACTATTTAGAAGAACAAGGGCAGCAGCAACATGGGAACACCATCAGCAAGGTGCCCTCCAAGCCACTTACTATCCTGACTCGGAAACAGATTACTGTTCCTTCAGAGTTGAGAGGTCAAAATCCTGGAACTCTCTCCCTAACTGCATTGTGGGTCTTCCTGCAGCATATAGACTGCAGCAGTTCAGCACCACTTTCTGCAGGGCAACTGGGAACAGGCAATAAATGTTGCTGCAGCCAGCAATGCCCATATCCCATGACAGAACTTCTTTAACAGCAGAGGCAGCTTGAAAGGCTAAATGGCCTTCTCCTCTATCTAACTTTGACATATTTTCTAATTAATCTGTTCAGACATGCTGTTACACAATCTTGTAGTATATGGGACTTGAACCTGGGCCTCCTGCCCCTGCACCACAAGTGAATTGCTTTTGTTCAGAAAGTTAACCTATTGTTTGTATCTATTTTTCTAATCAACCTATTCAGAGATGTTATTACATACCGCTGGAGCAGGTGGGAATCCAGGCCTCCTGATCCAGGGGAAGGACACTACCACTGCCCTGAGCATTCCCCCCCCTTTGTGAGTGAATTTAAAAATATACTCCAATGAGCTCTCAATCAACTCTGGAGCTGTCCTGGTTCACCCTGAAAGGAATCTACATTTCAAACACTAATAACTGGGGTTTTTAAGCGGCTGATGCACACGAGTATCATTCCAATCAATTCTGAAGATGGGTCACTGGACTCGAAAAGTTAACTCTGCTTTCTCTCTACTGCTGTGTTTCTCCAGCAATTTCTGTCTTTGTTTCAAGCAAAAATGTTTTTCAGCAACATCTTTATGGTAAAAGGAGGATGACAGTAGAACAGTTGACTACAGCTGTTCCACCTTTAAATTCACAACTGGACAGTGAGGGAAGATGGTGGATAGCTGGACTAGTAAATGAAAGACCCAGCTACTTCTCCGCGGACACAAAAACAGAAATTGCTTGAGCTTTGGCTGCATCTGTGGAGAGAAAGCAGAGTTAACGTTTTAGGTCATGTGACCCTTCAGAATAGAATTGATGTGTTTTTCCAGCAATTTCTGTTTTTGTTTCTGATTTCCAGCATCTGCAGTGTTTTGTTTTTTTATTTATTTAGTGTTCTGGGAATGGTTCAAATCCCGGTGAAAATTGATTCCTTGAAAATGATTTCAATGCAATTAATTATATCGTAAGTCTGAGTAATGGTGATGACTGGCTATCATAAAAACCCATCTGTTTCACTAATGCCTTTTAGCGAAGGAAATCTACTATTCTGAGTCCAGATCCACAGCAAATGTGATTGATTTTTAACTGCCCTCGGAAATTTATCAATGAATCACTCCACTAGGGGAAAATTACCCACGCTGCCAATGCTACAATCAACTCACAAAAGAATAAAGATAGTGAACTGTGTCTGGGATCTGTAAAGGAGGACAGTAAGCTGGTGGAGGTGAATCTGTCTTATTGTACCTGGTCTCCAAGATAAGGAAGTGATGCCTGCCAGTACAGCTCCTGGGAGATATCGGCCACATCAGCTGTAACCTCTCTGTCCTCACGATTGGGGGTTACCAGCAACTCTTGACGATCGCTACCCATCAACTTCCAGCCACTCATATGTTCAAACTGGAATCAAAAATGATGCAGGATGACCAAACTGAAAACTTTTAAAACTGATTCTTCAGAAAAAGGCATGCATTCAGCAGTAGGAATGTTTCCTTTCAATTGTATTGCCTCAAGATGTGCAGGTTAGGTGAGTTGGCCATACTAAATTGCCCATAACTTCCAGGGATGTGCAGGCTAGATGGATTAGGTCATGGGAAATGCAGTGTTACAGGGATAATAGGGTGGGGGAGGGGGGGGGGGGTTGATGAGATGCTCTTTAGAGGGTCAGTATGGACTCAAATGGGCTGAATGGCCTGATTCCATGTTGTAGGGATTTTATGATTCCAAGATATTGTTGTGACGATAAATTGACTGATCAACTATTCCACTGTCACAAGTCCTCACGGAGATAAGATTCAAGGATGGTGTGTGAATCTTCATTGCCGTCTAGTCTAGACTGTCCTGCAATGGCTGACAAATTTCACTCTTCTGTGATAATGACAGCAACCTCAAAGGCAGCTTCAAGCATAACCTTAGTGACAGAAGCAGCTGTGAGCTTGAGTATACAAACTTAAGGAAAAGACCCAGAAGGAGGAAACTTATATTTTTTTTAAAAATCACAGCAAGTTGTTCTGATTTCAAATGCAATGCCCGAAAGGCTGGTGGAAAATTAATTCGTAACCTTTGAACAAGAGCTAGGTAAATACTTGAAGGGAAGAGATGTTACAGGGCAATGGTGAAAATAAAACAGCTGGCACAGGGAAGATGGGCTGAAGGACCTCGTTCTGTGTAAAATCGGAGGTCACTCAGAGTCTGAAAGCTGAAGTATGGGGGACAAATGTTATGAAGAGGACTTGGTGTTTGTTGGTTGCCATGGACATGCTGAGCCAAAGGGCCTGTTTCTATGTTTAGGACTCGATGATCACCATAGACAAGATTGGGTGTGCTCGGGCTGTGCTCTTTCATGAGCGCTAAATCGGAAAACTTATCCATGTCATTTCTAATGAAGATCATAACCAAGATTATGATTTATACTTTCCTTGCTACATTTTTAATTTTCTTTCAACATACCCAGTCAGTGAGAAGGACCACACCTATAAAAGCAGGAACTCAGATGAACTATAGTGTCTACGATGGGGCTTTCTGAAGAGAGAGTGTGGCATTGTGATGGCAACGCACAACTCACCGCAGTTCTTCTCTTATCAGAGATCTGGCACCGGTCAGTAGCTCCGAAGCAGAAACAGCTGGTACAACCCTTAGGATTGGCTAGATCCAAGTAGAATGTTCCCAGGCGGCAGGTGTCACACTGTGGGCCTTCCACATTTTCCTGAATAGAAAAGTGTGCACATCTTGTCACAACTTTTAATTAGAGAGTGACCTGTAACATTAATAAGATCAGGGCAGTCGCCCAGACACAGAAAGAGACCAGAGAGGAATTGCCCAGGTTTACGCCCCGCTGCTGGACTGGGCTTCAAATCAGGCTTCTCACCTCACCGGAGACAATTACACGTGGAATTTTTACATTGTCCATTTAAGTGTGGGAGGGGAATGATCAGGTAGTGACGAACACACCGCCCCACCCAGAGAAAACTTATCCAATTGCCTAGCAGTTTATGAAAAGCTGGCAGATCGGTGTGGGTGAGCCTCTCAGTAAATCGTAGGCCTCAACACTGGTGACCTGGCACATCACAAGCTGCCAGCCAATTAGAAGCAGAGCTTCAGGAAACACCTGTTATTCTCTTCTTGGGCGTCATGAGGAGAATGCAATGGGGCCACACTATGTGGGGGGGGGGGGGGCTAGGCCAGGGTGTGATTTTCAGAGGCCAACCTGCTGATCCCCATTTGACTACGCTCGGATTGGGACATTTAGAGATACAGGCAGTTTGCCATGGTTTTCCAGTCAGGAACCCCCTTTCCCTCTCTACTTAAAAGTCAGGTGATGGAGCAAGATGGCACATAGGCCATTAATTGACCACTTAGGGATCAGACTTGAAGACGGATCGAGGAGGTCACCCATGGGCTGTTTTGCCGAGAGCATAACTGGTTGGGTGGCAGGAAGTCATGGATACATGGTTCACCTCTCTGCATGACCATACTGAATCGTCGTATAAACAGTGAGCAGCAATTACACTTCCAAGTGGATCTGCCCTGGAAAATCTTGTAAGCCTGATACTTTGCAGGCAGCTCGCTGTTGCACATTGAAGCTAAATTAGTCAATGTATGTCCACACACTCACGGTTTGGATTCCCCAAAGTGTCGGGTCTTCCTCCAGTAAGGCCTAGCCATTAGCTCTATCTGAATATACAATAGGGAATAGCCAATGATTCCTGTACACAGATTGTGAGTGGAGTAGTCAAGACACAGGGGTCAACAAACCAGACTAGGGGGTAGCATTTTCCCATCTACATGGGTGTGCAATGGTCTCGGTGTCTAAATTTTACAAGGTGCTCTTGTCGACGGAGGTTCTGCTCTTGGGACCCTCACATTTTGGAAGCTTTTCCACATATCTTTAATTTTGCAGCTTGCGGAAGATTTTTAGAAAAACCAAATCCTGGAATTGGCTCCAGCCACAATAGATCCTGTATATAATCAGTCCCTGTAAAATATATCTGAAAAGTCCAATAAGCAGATTTTTTTTTTGTAGTTTTGGTGTCCTTCCATTCAATCTCAGAAAATTGACTATTTATTCATTAAGATTTACAATCTCTGTTAGTGCTGCCCATGACAGAGTGGCACAATATGAGATCTAACAGAATCAAAGAAGCAAGTTTAAAGTGGTTTAAAAGCATACCACTGTCTTTAAAAGTCACTTGCATTTCAATTTATCTGATGTAGCGTCATGTATTTACTTTGAGTAGCTGCTTTTTGATAGCACTGACCTTGCAATGACATTGCCCGGTGACAGAGTCACAGATGCTGGCTTGGGTTCCAGCCTCATTACAGTTGCATGGCATACAATCAGGGTAGTGGTAATATCCAGGTGCACAGCGATCACATCGACGTCCAGTTACATTAGGCTTGCACCTAAGTGGAGAATCAGTTGGGAATTAACAAGGACCCATAAGATGCGGCTGATCTCAATGTTCTCAGCCACAACTCAGAAGTTACAGTTGCAAATAACAAAGTAAATCCTGAATTCAATTCAATTCAATTCACTTTATTGTCACATGCATTCAAATGAGGCCAGTGAAAAGTTTACAAGTCTCCATTTTCAGTGCCATTTTAATTACAAGGTTCCTAGGTACAGATTCTTCAGTACAAGTTGTTAGGAAAAGAAACAGGTAAACAAAATAAACAAAAAGTCCAGTATTACAGATCATAGGAATAAATTAGAAACAAAGAAATAAAAAGTTCAGAATGATAGTCCTTCCAACCCAGTCCACGCTGGCATCTAGCCTCCAGTCGAGACCTCCAAACCTGCACATAACTCTATTCAAAGAAAGCCAGAGTTGGAGATGTGATGCCAGTGTATTGGCACTCTAGAGGGGGTTGCTGAGGGACACTGGTTAATTGAAAGGAAGAAAAATTGGGTGGGCTTTGTTAAGGGTGTGCAATCCTCACCATCGGACATCCATGACTTTGTGTCCAAGTAACAAGAATAAAAACTCCCCACAACAGCAGGAGACTGGCTGAAATGATAAGGTGCTTTTTAATGTGTTTTGATGCTCACAGAGTTTAGGCGCACTTCCAGAACTTTTTGTGTTTTCTCCTGTATAGCTCATTTACAAAGCGCCTGCCTTTTCATTGATTATCGCTATGCGATTGAGGATGATCTGAAACAGTGCATGGAGTTCTGCAACTCTTTTGTTTTGACTTTACAAATTCCAGGAACTGATGCTATCTCCCCAAAACTAGTGATAGAAAACCACACCAGTCCACAAAAGTTCCAAAGCAAAACAGATACTGAATGCTTCATGCAACTTGACACTAACAGTCAAGAACGCCTTGCTTATAATCCTTTAATATTTGCTTGAGGGAGGTTCCTGCATCAAAATGTTTGACAGGTAGGTTGCACACAGGCATTGGAAGCTCTAGCTGGGGTTTCCTTGTATAAACCTGTTGGACTTAGCAAGGTCAACTGCCAGCTCGGACCTAGATTTTTAGCAACAGAAATGGGCGGGTGAACAATGAGCTTATTGGTGGCTATGTTAGAAGTCCATTTTGTGGAGCAGACCCACAGACATCCAACAAACAAAAACTCCTCAAAAGTCACAAATTATTTCAAGTGTCACATTATCACCTTTGCCCGTCACCCACTTCCAGGATCACGGGAGAGGAGAGATGTTATATTTTCCTCGTTATTTACCTTTCAAATTGAGACTTGAATTAAAACCAGGATGGCTTTTGTAGCTACTCCAAGTCATGTGAAGGTTATAGTAAAGCTCGCTCAAGATGCTGCTCCTTCTCACATACCTTGCTGCCAGAATTCACTACACCATGACTGTGCTGTCACTTGATAACGTCTGATCAACAGAGTAGATTAGTCAGGACTTAGACAAAACCATGGTGATAATGAAGTTGTCTTGGAATTTGGCATTAAACTGTTACATTCCTGCCATTGTGAGGCATGGTGGGATAGTGTATCAAACATTTCAGCAGAGGATCCTGTGGAACACATTTAACCCATCACCTTACCTGCACTGTCCACTCTCACTGTTGCATCCAGGTCTGGTCCTATCTCGAATTCCTGAGTGTGAGCAGTTGCATTCTTCACAGCCGACCAGTGGGTGGCAGCCAAACGTCTGGGGCTCACAGACAATGCACTCCGGTTGAATGGTCCGTGGGGGGCAGATACAGTGACCCGTGACCTCTTCACACAAACGCTGGCCACAGTTACATGCTGGAGAAGTAACAGGAAAAAGAATTGGGAACGATGAAGCTTAGAGCATTTCTCATGTTCAATTTTTAAATGTTCAATTTTTTGCCTCTATCCCCTTTATAATCTGTGTGAACTGATCTCTCACTATTGGGGGTGGGGGGGTAGGGGGTGCATTATCTGAAGTCACGGCACTAGAAATGGAAGAGGAAATCTGGACCAATCTTGACATAATTGTAACTAATAGGAGGAGGCCATTCATCCGACCATCAATCTGTTGGCTTTTGACAGAACTTTTCAATTAGCCTACTTTGTGGCTTAGTCCACATTATCCGACACATTTGTTCACTTCAAGTATATGTTCAATTCTTTTATTAGATTGAATCTGCTTCCATCTCTACCAGGTGGGCCTTCTGTTATCAGTGAAGCTTCTGTGGGTTAAACAGTTCATGCAAGGTGACACATGGAAACCCAAGAGAGCAATTATTGAGTCATTCAGATGCCCAGCACGGAAACAGACCCTTCGGTCCGACTCATCCATGCCGACCAGATATCCTAACCTAATCTAGTCCCACTTGCCTGCACTTCGCCAATATCCCTCTTAACACTTCCTATTCATATACCCATCCAGATGCCTTTTAAATGTTGTCATTGTACCAATCTCCACCACTTCCTCTAGCAACTCATTCCATTTGCACACCACCCTCTGCGTGAAAAAGTTGCCACTTAGGTCCCTTTTAAATTTTACCCCTCCCACCCTAAACCTATGCCCTCCAGTTCTGGACTCCCAAGGGAAAAGACTTTTTCTATTTACCCGATCCATGCCCCTCATGATTTTATAAACTGCTACAAGGTCACCCCTCAGCCTACGACGCTCCAGGGGAAACAGCCCCAGCCTATTCAACCTCTCCATTCTTTGAATGGTCTGCTTTCCCTGGGGATCTCATGCCAAAATTATAGCAGAAGATAGGAAAAAGGCTTACTGTGGCTGCTGCATTTGAATAGAGCCTTGGTGAAGCTATGCCGGGTGGACCACATCCAGCAGGGGTTCTGTAACAGTGGACACTGTGACAACCAGTGGGGTTACAGGATGAGCATTCAGGGTCATGGGTTGTGAGACAGCTATGGTGGTTGTGGAGCAGAGATTCAGATTTGGCATTCCTGGAATTGACTCCGAAGTCCCTTTAATTTCTTTTTCCCGAGGGCATAACCTAATCCAATCTGTCCTGAGGCATGATCGCAAACACTAACAGAGTTTCCAAAATGGCAAGTATCTTAGCTTTTTTTTAAAAAAGTCTGCTCAAACCCACATCCTGCTGAGAAATTGGCCCCAACCCCATTCCCAAATTTCACTCTGGGGTCACACAAAACAAAGCTTTATACTGGAGTCCCAATAGAAAAAACGTCTGGTGAACACAGGTGCACAGACTTTGCCTCATTACCCAACGAGGGATAGATTCATTATGAAGGTGGGGGGTTAGAAATGAACATTTACTTGATGGATTCCTAGGAAATGCCCAATGATGGGAGGTTGAGTAAACCGGGTCAATATTCCCTGGAATGCTGAAAAATGAAGGAAATCTCATTGAAAAATATAAAAGCTTTAAGGCGCTTGATGGGGTAAAAGATGGGAGAATTCTTCTCCCTTACTGAAGAGTCTACAAATAGGTGTAACCGTCTTAAATGGTTGGCAATTTAGGACTCAGATAGGGAGATACTTCCTCACTCAAAGAGTTGGGAATCTTTGGAATTCCCTCATATAAAAACAGAAATCACTCGAGAAAACCAGCAGGGCAGGCAGCATATGGAGACTGATTCAGAGTTAATGTTTTGAGTCTAATAAAAGTATTCTTCAGAACAAGAGCAGTCATAATGGATTTGAAATGTTAACTCTGCTTCTCTCCACAAACGCTGTCAAACTTGCTGAGTTTCTCCGGTACTTTATGTTTCGACCTCAGATTGTCAGCATCTGCTTTTATTTGGAATTCTCTACTCCAGAGAATCATCGCTGCTCAGTCATTGAGTTGACTGTTGCGTACTGAGGGAATTAAGGTGTATGGCAAAGGTGGATGAGCAGTGATTTGATTGAATGGCAGAGCAGAATGAAAGATCTAAGCAGCCTACTCCTGGTTCGACTTGCCATCTTCTTATAACCTTGGTCATTGCAAGCATCTGATGCTGGCTGGTGTATTCGCCTGAAGATTTGTATTGGGGTACACACTGGTAGGGAGGGATAAGTTATTTGCTGCCTAAGTCTATGAAGTCAGACTAACTGAGATGAGGAATTCATCATGTGAAACACTACATCCCAGATCTCTTCCACACAACCAAAAAAACAAACACCCATTAGGTGGGAAAGAGCTTCTTCATTTTTCGCTATGTCTTCCCCCTCGGATAATATACCTTTAGATTTATTAAGTTAAAGGCATACTGAAGTTGTTCAAATCGCACAATCGTTTCAGTTCTTGGTCTGAACATCCTATGCTCTGGTTTACCTAACTGAATCTCATTCTGTGTTTGTAATAAAAATCTGGTCCTTACGCCTGCAGTTAGGGAATCCATAGTAGCCAGTAGCACACCGGGAACAGTCACGGCCAATCACATTGGGTCGGCATTGGCACTGCCCTCCAAAGGGGTCACAGGATGACCTGGTAGCACCCACTTCGTGGCACATGCAAGGCAGGGCACCATTGTTGTAGAATGCAGCGAGGGACACTGCAGAGTCTTTGCAGAATTTTGATGCCGTCGTGGGGCTGCGAGAAATTCAGACATTTACAATTAGGATTTTTAAAAAAAAATCTCCATCCATTCTGTGCTGACATTTCGCAGTTTGCACACTGTAAATTAGGTCCAACAGGAGCTTTCATCTCTGCATCAAACACCAAATTCAATGTTCCTCCTGTTTGTATAAGCTAGACAGGTTCATAAGTTGATTGGGTTGCAAGGAATTTATGTACTTTGGATAAAATACAGATGGTTTTGCTACAGAAAAAAAAACCTTAAACATAAAACCTCAGCATCCCAAGAGGATTTCATACAAGAAAGCAATCAGAGTGGTACAGAATTCAGGAGAGAAACAGACTGAGAACTGGAAAATCAAGGCGAGAAAACGGTTGAAAAACCAACGAGAGACCCAGTCTAAAGGAGCAAGTTGAGGAGGTACAGAGGGGGAAATCCAGACGATTGGGATCAAAACGGTTATGAATCTTACTGGCAATTGAGGAACACTGTTTTGGGGATGCCTCAGTGGTCATGGTACAGAACTGCTAATTTGCATGCTTTGATTAATAACCTTGAAGCAGGAGTTCAAATACCATGATAGGAGATGTGCAATTTAGGTTTGGTTAATTAAATCATTCTGAAATAAAAGGCTTGAATCAATCATGGTGATTGAAAATTTTCTGAATGTTGCAATTGGTCCAGTAACGTCCCTTATGAAAGGGAATCTGCTACCCTTAATGTATGTGACTCATTCTTAACCAATCTTTGAAATCTTCTCAATGTAGTCAAAACAAAAAGTTTACCACCACCTTCTTTGTGGGCAATAAATATTGGCCTGAATAATATTTTTCAACCAGGTGCTGGGAAATAATAGGAGCCTTGAAGGAGGAGGCTAGCTGAAGGGCCATGGGTGTTCATTTGAAGGAAACTGCAAAGATGGTTATGTGGGTGAGATCTATAGGGAGTTGTTAGGTGACAATAACGGTCCTTTCTGCGTTTGCTCGATCAGGACGGAAAAAAGCTGTGGAAATCAGTGAAGGCAAATGAGCTGGAGGAATGTGACTTACTGAGGACAAGACATGGGTGGCAGACCAAGGCTGGAGTTTGGAAGATCAGCAGAAAATATTGGAGAGAGACAAGCTGTCTCAGGGATGGACAGCACATAGATCTGGAAATGCAGCTCACACAAAAATCTGAGTTGGCACAATATTTGTTTTGGCCTCGGTGGGCAACCTGGAGAGAAATGTAGTTGAGAACAAGGATATGGAACTTCTGGCAGGAATTGACATCTATTTGTAGAACCAACTTTGTAACATTGCTAAGTGCCTCATACAGGAACTGGTTGGAAGGTGTCATGACTGCTGTTGTATGTGCACTTACTTTTCATTCAGTTAGATTCCAAAACCAGAACAAGTAAAAGCCAGAAAATGCAGAGATTTGTTACAGCATAGAAGGTCAACTGACCCATTAAGTTAATGCTGGCTCTCTTTGGAGCAATTCTATTCCCCTGTTCTACCTCTGGAGCCATGGAATTTTATTTACTTTTATCAGATAGAGGCTGTGGCATCATGGTAATGTCACTGGATAAGTAATTCAGAGCCGCATGCTAATATTTTGGGGACATGGATTCAAATTCCCCCATGGCAGATGGCAAAATTTAAATGTGATAAAAATCTGGAATTAAAAGTTCATCCAATGGTGACCATCTAACCATTATCAACTGTCGTAAAAACTCATCTGATTTAATGATGCCCTTTAAGGAAGGTAATCCGCCATCCTTATCTGGTCTGACTTCGGACTCTTAACTCTGAAATGGCCTAACAAGCCCCTCAATTGTTTTAAAGTGTGACAAAGCCTAAATAAAAGAATAAATCCTGCATGGACCACTCAGGATCGACTCAGGAACGGGAAATTAGAATGTTAAACTGGACGACCCTGCAAAGTCCTCTTACCCATAGTTCTCCTAATTTTGTCACACAGGGGCCTGTGACAAAATTAGGAGAACTACCCCCCAGATAGTCAAGCAAGACTCGTCATCCCAAAGATGCACTAGCCCCTATTGTCTTCACTGAAATGGTGTGTACAAGTTTGGGGTCAATCCTCTGATGTAGAAGTAAGGCTGCTCCCACGTAAAGTAGGATTCAACACCAAAACAGAGAAAATAGGAGTAGGCCATTCGGCCTTTTGAGACTGCTCCATCATTCATTCTGACCATGACTGATCATCCAACTCTATAGCTTGTTCCTGCTTTTCCCCCATCTCCATTGATCCCTTTAGCCCCAGCATTTTTGAGAAATTCACTCATCAGATGACAGCGTCGCTGACGAGGTCAGCATTTATTGCCCAGAGAGCATTGCTATGGGTCTGGAGTCACACGTAGGCCAGAC
Source organism: Chiloscyllium punctatum (assembly GCF_047496795.1). Taxonomy (NCBI): domain Eukaryota; kingdom Metazoa; phylum Chordata; class Chondrichthyes; order Orectolobiformes; family Hemiscylliidae; genus Chiloscyllium; species Chiloscyllium punctatum. The sequence goes on from NC_092775.1 coordinate 20,211,781, forward strand.
CAGGTTAGGATGGCAATTTCCTTCCTTAAAGAACATTAGTGAACTAGATGGGCTTTTCCAACAATTGACATGCGATTCATGGTCATCATTAGACGCTTCATTCCAGATTTCATTGAATTTAAATTCTACCGTGTGCCGTGTTGGGATTCACACTTGGGTCCCCAGAAAATTACTTGAATCTCTGGATTCACAATCCAGCAATAACACCACTAGGCCATCGCCTCTCTCAGGGCTTTGCAAATGGGTTACTCAGACACATTTAAACAAATTATTGAAGGATAATATAAAGGATCTGAAGGAGATTCAGATCTGCAAATGAAAAGATGCTGAGGACATTTTGCTCCACTTCTGCATGACATGTAGCCAGTCTTGAAGCACTAACTTACTTGATATAGAAACTGTTTCCTCCACAGGTGCTGATGAAATCATAAGACTTGTCTAAAGGTTCTTCGACAAGGTAGTTTGAATTGTAACTTGCTTCTGGTATGATCAAAATGTAGTCCTGAAGGACAGAGATTTACAGATTTATCAATGGCTCAACTGTGTGCTCAGCACAGCTAAACAGTAAAAGTCATTAATTGTCAGGAGGCTGAAATTAGATTTGTACAGTACGGTAAACAGACCCTGCAGTCCAACTTATCTTTGCCAACCAGTTATCTCAAATTAATGTAGTCCCAATTGCTAGCATTTGGCCCATATACCTCTCAACCTCCCTATTCATATACCCATCCAGATGCCTTTTAAATGTCGTAACATACAAGCTTCCACCACTTCCTCTGGGAGCTCATTCCATACACGCACCACCCTCTGCATGAAAAAGTTACCCCTTAGATCAGTTTTAAATCTTTCCCCTCTCCCCTTAAACCTATGCCCTCTGGCTTTGGACTCTGCTATCTGAGGTAAAAGACTTTGGTAATTCACTCTATCTAATTGCACAACTGTTTGACAGTCTCTCAATATTACTCCAGTGAAATTACTCGGGAAGAGGACAGAACTTAAAGTGCTGGAGGCTGGTTGAATGCAGGATTTACTGCTGGACTTTATCAAGACTCCACTCAACCTTGAGAAACCCAGGAATGGATGCACGTTACACTTTGTCCTAGGAATATCCACTTACACCACACATTTGGGACCTGATGAAGGTCAGAAGGTTTGGACATTGTTGAATGAGGTATAGTGACCTATAGGTAGATTAGATCAGATCAAAACACAAGCAGGACCCCATCAAGAGACAGAAAAAATTGTTTTGAGGTGAAGTTGTGCGGAATTTTCATTATGAGATAAAGTGACACAAACAGACTTCTAATGGTAGATTGTCAGCTAGAGATTGACCATCAGGCACCAGTTTTTCCAGCAGATTAAGACCAGCATTTGACAAAATCCCATGGTGATATGGACACTGTCTAACTTCACAGGTCCTGCAGACCCTAGCTTGATCATCAATAGAAAGAACTAACTGATGCATTCGCAGTGTGGCTTCCAGGATTGAGACTTGTGGTCATTTGATTTTCACATCGAGTTCCAGTCATTCTCACAATTCCTTCCCAGAAACGCGAGCAGCAATCAGCCAATGGGATGCGCGATTACAGTCGATTCAGCTTTCTTCCACAGACTAAGCTCTGTCCCAGAGGAGTTTCAACTCTAAAGCCTTACAGCTGTGAGACTTGAACTCTCAATCTCCTGGCTAAGAGCAAGCAACGCTTTGTTTGCAAAGGTTCAGCTTTGGCATTTGGAAACATTTCTTGTGTATTATGAAGAAACATAATTTTATGAAAACCGGCTGTTCTTACATTCCTGCCCAGAATGCCACGGTTTTAGTTTGTAATTGTGCTGTAATGTCATCTCTTACCAACCACAGAGTCTTGCCATCTGGCACGCGAATAATAATAGACACATCGTTTTCAGTTATATCCAGGATAATCTTATTTTCAGAAAGGACCGAAC